>NC_079518.1:7797623-7807685 GCF_000801105.2 Raphanus sativus | reverse complement strand
ATTGTTTAATGGAGTTTTGTTTTAAGAGGTTCAATCTATGTTTATTAGCTTCGATTTTAATTGAATTCAATAAAGAATCGATTTTTAGGGTTTAGAGCTGCTTTTGTTTATCTACTTGCTTGAACATAAGATTGTTGATTTAGGGTTTAGAGTTAATTCGTTAATTTATAGAGGAGCTTTTGTTTAGTTTGTTTGATTCATAAACTGTAACTGACTGATGATTCTTTGTGTAGAGAGAAACACGTGACGATGAAAGAGAGTCGTCAAGAAGTAAAGATAGAGAAAGAGAGAAGGGATCTGTTGATCGAAGCAGAGACAGAGATGCTGACAGAAGAAGCAAGGAGAGAAGTAGTAGAGACAGAGACGTCCGTGAGCGTCACCACAGAAGCAGTCGCCACAGGGATCGTAGTAGAGAACGCGGCGAAAGAAGAGAACGTGGTAGTAGAGACCGCGATGATGACTACCGCAGAGGCAGCCGTGACCGTGACTATGATAGGTTTGACTAAATCTATCTTTACAGTTTAGATGGAACCCTTTTAGATTCGATACTAATTTTGTGTGTCTGTGTTTAATAACTTTTATTAGGCGTAGAGATGATAGAGGAGACAGACGCCGTCATAGGTCTCGTTCTCGTTCCAAGGATAGATCTACTAGGCGCAGATCAAGGTCTCGATCTCCATCTAAAACGTAACTTTTCTTTCTGCCTCTACCTACTCTTTATGTGGAATAATTATTTTATATCTAAGAAACTTGCTTACATGAATCTATGTTCTTGCAGCAAGCGGGTCAGTGGGTTCGATATGGCACCTCCAGCCTCTGCAATGTTAGCTGCTGGTGCTGTTACAGGTATCTTTTTTTTTTCTCTTGTAATTAGCATAATGCAGAGTTCATTCACACAATGCACATACATAGGCTGTTCTTGTTCTTTTTTTTTTACGTGGGATACAAAGTTAGAACTGAGAGCTTTTGGTTGTTTGTTGTTCTTTTTGTGTTTCCTGTTTGGTTTTATATTTTGGTAAAGGCAACATTAGGGTGTGAGCTGGTTAGCTCTTTTATACAAGGAGGAAAATTGCTGCAATTGTTTTATGGGTACTGCTCATCCTCAGTACCTATCACTGGTTTTGTTCGCTAAAATGATTTTTTTTCTTCTTGAAAGCATTATAACATTATAATATCGTCTTTGCTTTTCCAGGGAGGGTGAGATAGATCTTCTCATATTTACACTTTTCATGTATTAATCTGTTTCTCATTTTGTAGGCCAAGTTCCTCCCCCACCACCTACTCTTCCTCCGGCTGGAATGTTCCCCAACATATTTCCCTTACAGACTGGGCAGGTCTGTGTGATCTTGCCCTTTTAACAATCATGTATTGAGTTTTTTTTTTTTTTTGTAAACTTATTCTCTCTATTCCCTGCAGGCATTTGGTGGACTCCCTATGATGCCAATTCAGGCTATGACACAGCAGGTTAGCTTTCATTTTCATTAGAGTATTTGTATCGTCTGTTTCTAACAATGTTATCTTACTTTGTGCGTCTTTCTTCAGGCAACTAGGCATGCTCGCAGAGTGTACGTTGGTGGGCTTTCCGCTGTGGCAAATGAACAGGTTAGTTCTATCCACTTTTTGTTTTTGTTTTTGTTTTCCCCCACTGAAATAAGTTCCATATTAACATTGGTTTTGCTTGTATCGCAGTCTGTGGCTACGTTCTTTAGTCAAGTTATGGCTGCTGTTGGTGGAAACACCGCTGGTCCAGGTGATGCCGTCGTTAATGTTTACATAAACCACGAGAAGAAGTTTGCTTTCGTGGAGATGCGATCCGTTGAAGAGGCTAGTAACGCTATGTCTTTGGATGGGATCATATTCGAGGTACTTTTTTAAAATATTTTCTTGGTCGAGTTTCTTCCAAAACCAAGAAATTGAAATCATATGTTTTTAATCTTTTCCCAGGGAGCTCCAGTGAAGGTGAGGAGACCTAGTGACTATAACCCATCTCTAGCTGCATCTCTTGGTCCAAGCCAGCCCAGTCCCCATCTAAACTTAGCTGCTGTTGGTCTGACTCCAGGTGCTTCCGGCGGGCTCGAAGGTCCAGACCGTATCTTCGTGGGTGGACTTCCGTATTACTTCACCGAGGCACAAGTCAGGGAGCTGCTGGAAAGCTTCGGAGCCTTAAAGGGGTTTGACCTTGTAAAAGACCGAGAAACTGGGAACTCCAAAGGATACGCCTTTTGTGTGTACCAAGAGGTCGCCGTTACTGATATCGCGTGCGCTGCTCTGAATGGTATAAAGATGGGAGACAAGACTCTCACCGTGAGACGTGCTAACCAGGGAGCAATGCAGCCGAAACCTGAACAGGAGAGTGTGTTGTTGCATGCACAGCAGCAGATTGCTTTTCAGGTAAAACAATTTGTTATCTTTTAAGACTATTTAGAAAGTTAATCTTTTTAACAGATTGAGTGATGGTTTGCAGATGAATATGTTCCAGCCGGGTCCAGCGGCGACAACAGTTGTGTGTTTGACTAAAGTTGTTGCTGAGGATGAGCTTAAGGACGATGAGGAGTATGAAGATATAATGGAAGATATGAGACAAGAAGGCGGAAAGTTTGGTAAGAGATGTCTTTTTAATTACATTTTTATCATATCAATTTTTGGCGATATAATGATTTTTTTTTTTTAAAAAGCATATTGATTTGTCTCTCTGTTTTGTTTTGGTTGTATATGTCTGTTTTACAGCCTTTTGCTATAAAGAATCAGCCCCTAACATACTGAGACTGGAGACTGCATTAACCCCTATCTTATTTTTTTTCTTTCACAAATGGGCCACTCTTTCTTAGAAGACTAACATCATTGTCTATGTTTGTTTTGTCTCTTGTATTTGGAATGTTTGTTGTTTAACTCTTAAAATGCAGGTAACTTGACCAGCGTTGTGATTCCGCGTCCCAGCCCCAGCGGTGAGCCAGTGCCAGGCCTTGGCAAGGTTTGTACTTAAAAAACATTACCTCTCTCTCTTGTAAAATTTTCGATTCTTATAAGGTTGATACATATCTATTTGATGCAGGTGTTCTTGAAGTATGTTGATACTGAAGGTTCGTCGAGGGCGAGAAGCGGGATGAATGGTAGGAAGTTTGGAGGGAATGAAGTGGTTGCTGTGTTCTATCCAGAAGACAAGTTTGATCAGGGAGAATATGGAGCCTGAAGCTCTCATATATGGAGCCTGAAGCTCTCATCTCATCCTACTTGTTTGTTGTCTTACCTACTGTCTAGTACCTTAACTTCTCTTCAGTTTTTTTTGCTTCAGTTAAAAGACCATTTTGTGTTATTTTAAGACCAAGATATGATTTTGATACTTCTGTTTGTTATAAACCTCGTGATGTTTTACCAATCAAGTCTTTTCTTTGGTTACGTACATCATCAACATCTCAATGATCCAGAAGAAACATTATTCCCTTGAATGTCTACTAAATTAATAAAATTTCAACAAAAACATTGTTTTAACAAAAGATTCACTTTCAATTCATTCATGTTAGTATGAAGAAAAAGTTCATGAAATATCTTTTGGGACAGCAAATAAAACAGTTTCTTTTTGACAAAGCAAATAAAATAGTTAGACGTAAATCTTAATTTGATACAAATACAATTATCAGATAATTTTCATTGTTATATAGTTTAGTGTGAATTTTAAGTTTGACACACAATTTTTTTTGTAAAATAGTTTAGTGTGATAAGTAAAACCATCAAACATACATTTTCATAAAAATAAGTAAAACTTATGAGATAGTCACTGAATTTTATAATTTTTGATAAATAATAAATGAGCATCAGAAATAAAAATATTTGCAAAAAAACCTTAAACCCTAAAGCTTCTCCATCTGTTCCCTTTCCCCTCTCTCCCCATTTCGCTAAACGCCTCTACAGATATGGCTGCATCTCGCCTCTCCCTCCGCCACATCCGCCGCCTCACCACATCCGCCGGAGATACAGCCGCCGCCGCCGTAGAGACCACCACCAAGATCTCCGCCTCCAAAGCCAAGAGCATCCTCCGCAAACAGCACGACCCCGACAAAGCCCTCGAGATCTACTCAAACGTCTCCAACCACTCGGCCTCCCCGGTCTCCTCCCGCTACGCCCAGGAGCTCACCGTCCGCCGCCTCGCGAAATGCAACCGGTTCTCCGACATCGAAGCCCTGATCGAGTCCCACAAGGACGATCCGAGAGTAAAGGAGGAGCCTTTCTACTCCACGCTCATCAGATCCTACGGCCGCGCCTCCATGCTCGATCACGCCGTCAAGGCTTTCGAGGAGATGGGTCGGCACGAGACGCCGAGGACAGCTGTCTCCTTCAACGCCTTGCTCACCGCTTGTCTTAATTGTCAGAAGTTCGAGAAAGTCCCCCAACTGTTCGACGAAATGCCTCAGAGGTATAGCACCATCGTCCCCGATAGAGTCTCTTATGGTATATTGATTAAGTCTTATTGCGACGCTGGCTCGCCTGAGAAAGCGATTGAGATTATGAGAGAGATGGAAGGTAAACGAAACATGGAGGTTACCACGATTGCCTTCACTACGATCTTAGGTTCTTTGTATAAGAATGGTAAGGTTGAGTTAGCAGAGAGCTTGTGGAGCGAGATGGTGAAGAAAGGCATTGAGATTGATAGTGCAGCGTACAATGTTCGTTTGATGAGTGCTCAGAAGGAAGGTCCCGAGAGAGTTTGGGAGTTGATCGAGGAGATGAGTGTTAAGGGGTTGAAGCCTGATACGATTAGTTACAACTATCTCATGACGGCGTATTGCGAAAAGGGGATGTTGGATGAGGCTAAGAAAGTGTTCGAAGGGCTTAAGAGGAACAGGTGTGCTCCTAACGCTGCTACGTTTAGGACGTTGGTGTTTCATCTTTGTGACAGTGGGTTGTATGAGCAAGGGTATGCGGTTTTTAAGAAGAGTGTGGGTATGAACAAGATTCCGGATTTTAACACTTTGCAGCATTTGGCTGTTGGGTTGGTGAGGAACAAGAAGGTGAATGATGCCAAAGGGTTGATTAGAACGGTGAAGAAGAAGTTCCCTCCGAGTTTCTTGAATGCGTGGAAGAAACTTGAGGAGGAACTCGGGCTGGATACGAAAACCGATGCTTCTTCAACTCCTGCTTAGAAAAAAAGATCAAGAGCTTTGCAATTGAACCTCTGATTCTTTTGCTTTAGCTTTTATGCATTTTTTTTTACTTTTCTCATAAATTAGCTTGAAGTTTTTTTGTTGGTGGAATCTCTTGAATTTCATGGTACTCAGTTTCTCATAACATCTCACTGTTGTTATGTTCTACACACTTTGTGCTTCGTGGTGAATTTCAAGTTTCGTTTGTTTTATGTTCTGTATACACATTCAAAGCCTCGGGTTGTCGGCGGAGGCTAAACAAATTCTGCATTTAGCATGATTTGTTTATGTATCATACGAATTGTAGTATTATATTTCTATGTTTTATGCATGATAATAACACAGGTGACCCCTTAATGTTTGACTGAGATTTGTTTGTGGAACCTTTTGTTTAAAAGTATGATGTCTTTGTTTCACACTAATAAGTCCAACAGCTTACATTTTTTTTTAACAAAAAAAAAAGTCCAATATAAACTTTTTTTTTTACATATATTTCTATGTTAGCTGGCATTATCACGCAAGGCTATTATGCAATGTTTTGAAAACCGGATCGGACATCGGTTCGGTGAAACTACTGGTTGACTGGTTAGACCGATTCAACCGGTCGAACCGGGTTTTTTATTTATATAAAAATGTATATAATTATATATTTATACTATATAAACTTTACTTTTACATATAATACTTTCTCTATTCTTTTTTTTATTAACTCAAAAATAAACAAATAATTTACAGCTAAACAATCATATTTATTTATTTTTACAACTAACATTTCAAATTTTAAGAATATGGTAAAATAAAAATAGTGTATGAGAGTCAAAAATATATTTTTCACATGTTTTCTTAAAAAAATAAAAAATCAATTAAATAGTGATAGTTGAACACTAATTATAAAATTTTAAATTTTAGCTAGTAATAATTAAAAACACTTAATTATATGTTAATTTTTAAGAACCGGGTTTTAAAATTAAACCGGGTCACCGATTTTACCGGGTTTCAACCGGTTTTACTGGTTTTTATCAACTCCGGATTTTAAACCGAACCGGACTCGACTTCTTCAGCGAGTCACGGCCGGACCGGTTCGACCGGCCGGTCCGATCCGGTTTTCAAAACATGCTATATGACATATCACATGATCTATTATAAACTAAATGGGTCCAATATTGAAGAAAATGTTGTTAACAATAATATTGCAATACACAAAGCAGCTACTTTCCTAAGATTTCTTGTCCTCGACGTTTCTTAAGTCTTAATATATTTTGAACAAAGTATTGTTTTCAAGATCAAATCAAATTTGATTCTCACGATATATATATTAATAGGACACATTTAACTTTTAGTTCACAATTGTTTTTCTGTGGATATGTACTGTTTTTGTCGCAAGATGTAGGTAAGGTATCGTTGTTGTGGTGTGGATAAATAAACTAGCTATAGTTTAGTACATGTAATGAATGGTCTTGAGCTTTATGAGCAGAAGGTGAAGAAGCATGATCGAAAGCATACTTTATCATGCAACCTTCTATCAGTTAGGACATCTCCAACCCCACTCCATATTTTACTCCAAAATTGAGAATGAAATTGGAAATGGAGTGGGAAATGGAGTGATGACCAAAAAAATAAAAGCATTACTCCATTTATAGAGTAATGCTTTTATTTTTTGGTCATCCCTCCATTTTCCACTACATTTTCAATTCCATTCTCAATTTTGGAGTAAATTATAGAGTGGGATTGGAGATGCTCTTAAGGCAAGCCAAGTGTTTAATTTTTTGTAACTGAAGCCAAGTGTTTATGAGCGATGAGTTTTGCTTTATCGAGTGTTCGTCTTACTAAAATAGGTTAATTATGGAAAAAACTCACATGGTTATTTCACTTGTTCCATTTGACTATTCATAAGCGTATGATCTTTTGTTGCCAAAAGACCAAAAGAAAAAAAATGCGTATGATCATGTTAAACAACAATAACTATACGCCAACTTTTATTGGAAAAATAAATACGAAAACTATACTTAATTAGTATTTTTTTTACAAAATTAAAAACTTATTATATAATCCAAATCAGTTTCATAAATAATATAAAAAACATATCTAAATCAGTAAATATCTAAGACCCTGATCTATACAAACTATAATCTCTTAACAATTGTGTAAAAAGAATTCCAATTTAAAAACAAACAAATATTAACTAGTGTTGAAACTAAGCTGTAGAAGGCTCTTCAAGACGAATGTAATCATACATAAGACCTTCAAACGGCCCCAACGCTTTAGACTGACGTAGATAGATTGTGTTGGTCCCGGTTCTTAGTAAGCTTCCGGGCACATCGATGCTATAAAGATGGTAGGCTCCATGGATTCCATGTCTTGCAATAGCATTATCTCTTCCGATGTTACCCGTCGAGAAGAATGGCCTAGAGTTTTCATTGTTGAACCGTACTTGTAAGTTAGCCCGTGCAGCCGAGGCCAAAGCTAGTTGCAATGTGTAGCTACCTCGCCAGTTCACATATGGAAGTTCAAACACGATCTGCCATGTCGTTGGTACATAGGTCGAACCAATGTTCCTTGTGACATGAGCGTAGAACCAGTCTTGACTATAGTTACTAACTCCAATTGTGTAGACAAGATCATGATTTGGATATAACTCTGTGTAACGTTGCCATAACCCGTACTGCCTAAACTTGTCGGTGTGGTTTACGTATAAGGGATTCATTGTATTCTTGTATGGTTCCGGTACAAAGTATTCTCTGGCGGTTCGGTCCGGTACACCAATCTCCCACAATGTTGGACCATTCCTAGGAGGCTGGAACACAATTCTATCAAGACTTATCTCTGAACCTGCAGCTACGTTGACTTGGTTTTGGTATGTAAAGTCTCCTATAAAACCGGGAACCCATCCGTATAGATTATACGTTCCCGGTCTAATGTTATCAATCGTGAAATAGCCGGTTTCGTTCGTTTGCGTCCAAAATTGGTATCCCTTAGTATTTGTCTGCCATGAACCAGCTTCTCCTGGTGGTGCTAAACCGACGTATGCAGATCCTGCCGGAGTCAAGAACCTGTCGTTGACAAAGAGTCGACCGGTAATGGTCCCTCTTTCTTGACGAGTTGGAAAGTCAGAGGACGCTACAAAACCGTACGGCCATGCTTCAACTTCTTGTTCAGCCTGTCGTTTAGCATCTTCCCACAATGAATATTGTGGATTATTGCCGGTAGAATCAGAGTTCAAGTAAACGAAAACAGGTCCCAAGACCTTTTTCCACACTTCACCAGCTTTGTACCTTGTCTCCATGTCCGAACCAACATAATGCTCGCTTATAAAGGTCGTGAGGGTAGTGGGACCGACGTGAGACGTGAGCTCCTGTTTGACCGGTCCACCAGAGCGGTATTCGCTGCTCGGTGAGATGAACCAGAAACCAACGTTGGACTTGGTCGATATCCAACCATGCACCTTGTTGTCCTTGACCTCACACGTGTACTGATACTTATCATCCACCTGGTTTTTGAACATTTTATTGTGAGGATGAGTCAATTGTACAGCCTCTTTGTAAGCAAGGGGCTTAGCACGGCCACTGTGGATGTCACGGTCATCGTCTGTTGGCATTTGTCTTTGCCGATTATCCGCCACCACCATGTAATGGAATCTATCAGGGTTGAGTTTGAATGCGACTCGAATTAGACCCATCTCCACTTCTGGCCATTCGGGCTTTCTCTCAAAAATCCCATACGTGTAGATTCCTGATGTATTTGTGCGTATAATATATCTCTTGTCTACGTTTAATGGAACATGATCGGTACCACCATTCCACTTTCGAGAGAAAGAAATCTCCACTTGTTCTTCGTTTTGAGTTATGATTCTGAAGTTGGTTCCTTCGACTCTATCCAATTTCGGGAGAATGTTTTCTCTTTGCCATGTTATGTCCCAGTACCCTCGAGCTCGGAGATGTGGATTAAGAACATTGTCGATTTCGTTGTATTTGATCCCAGTTATAAGTCCTTGAGGACTCGAGAAAGTCACTCTGAATATTCCATTGTCCACTATCACCTCTTTAGCGCCATGTTTGTTTTTTATCTGCTGCACTGTTGGAGCTCTTGCACTTTTTCCCTTTAAGTTCCTTGTCGTCTCAGAAAAAGCTATCGGAAGAAGAAGCAACAGAAGGAAACATATCAACGATGAAACTATCTTCTTCTGCGAAATCATCTTTTCTTTTCTTTTCCAAATCTCAAGATCGAATTTAATGTTAGAATAAGATGTCTGCGGAGACATCCATATTTATACATGTACGTGTGGTAAATTTTTGTCAAACAAAGTCCAAAACTAAACGGGTATAGGTGCACCAAAACCTAACTAGGAGTTACTTTGACTTCTGACATTAGAGTTCTAATAGGACTCGGTTTCATATAAGAACACGGAAAAGATTTGAGTTTCCTCTTTTTTATTGTCCTTTATGTTTCCTTATTTTTTTCTCATAATATATAATTTTTCTTTTTTAATTTAATGGAAAACTTCCTGATGATTTTTTTAAGTTTCTGAAAGTTTTTTTATCAAAGAGTGTTACATTGTGAAGTTTTGTACTGCATTCACAATGAACGTAACAAGTTGTAACATTGTAGGAAAAAAGTAGCTTAACGCTTATTTATAAATAGATTACTAATTTAACTCTAATTTTTTAATTATTAGTTTGTTTTTTCAAACCTAATTTAGTTCTATTTTCTTTGGTAAAAAAAAGATAATTATGAAAATACTACTACTAAATTTTTGGAATCGATTTATTTGAAATTTGTAGATTTAATGAATTTCCACAGACTTTTTATAACAAATTTGTCATATTTAACCACAAATTTATTAAATTTTCACATATTTAACTAAGAATCATTAGGTTTTCATTTTTATGGTCATCCCCTAGTCTATATTTGAGAAGTGATTTGCCAC
>NC_079518.1:7768398-7797523 GCF_000801105.2 Raphanus sativus | reverse complement strand
TAATAGGACTCGGTTTCATATCAAACTTAATTAGTATTATGAAAACTAATATTTTAAAATTTTTACCATCGCTTACGTAATTACGTGCTATGTTTTTCCTTTTTACTTAATTAAACATGTTTGGCTTTTTCCCATGATTCAGTCTAATCAATCGAACCTTTTAAATTTCTTAAATCCAAATATCAATTGACTCTTCCATTAAATTATCCAAATTTACTTTGAAAAAATTATTAAAATGGACTCGTGACGTTTTACACAGTGACATAACTTTATAAATATTCACGAGGATAAAACCAAAAAACAGATACTAAAAATAGTTCTTAACCAATATATTTTCAGATCTTTTCATCAAATTACAAAAAAGAAAAGAATGTTGACCAAAAAAAAATATTAGCTTGTCAGAGTTCACGTTACATTTAGTTTCAAATACGTTCTTATCAAAATCAAAAGGTAATTAGTACTCTCTCTCAAAAATTATCATTTTGACATTTTCAACACAAATTAAAAAAATAACAAAAGTATTTAAATTCTTATTAATTATACTTATTCAAATCATAATATTTAAGATAAATAAAATTATTTATTAAAACAATGCTTTTGTAAATAAATTAAAATTGAAAATTGCATTGAAATTTTAAAATGACACTTTCTAACAAGAAAAAAATATTAAAATGTCACTAGTATTTTTTTTTGTCTTCAAATGTCACTAGTATTTAGCAAGCTAGACACATAAGAGTTCCAAGTTACACATGTAGTTAGGGTCTGTAATTAGAATCATTGATCGGGTCTTAAGTGATTTATCACAACACAAAATTTCTATAAATAAATAAATCAAAGATGTGTGGATGAGTCTTTTCAATTGATATTCAAATAACTGAATCCTCTCTTTCAAGCATGTGGCTTTGACGAGTACTGTCTTCTGTCGTCATAAGTTTTTTCTATATATAATCAACGAATCTTCTTTGGTAGTGAGAAAAAGATATTGTGAACCAAACTCATAACTAACTTTCAGACACGAGTTTCTAACTAGGAGAGACAGAGATAAAGTCTGTATACTCTCTATAGTTGGTTTGAAATACTTTCTTTTACCCGTGGTGATAAATTAATCATGGAAGATCAGATCTCCAGCAAGAATCCCGACCAGGCCGAGAAGCCGACCAATGAAAAGCCATCCGGAGTTAATAGATACGCTCTTCAGTGTTCTATCGTCGCCTCCATCGTCTCCATCATCTTTGGTTACGGTAAGTGTATTATAAGAAATCTCCAAAACTAACGTTTTTGTTGAGTATTATGGGAATCTTAATTTGAAAGGCTGATATAAAAACATTTCTTTACAACTTTCCACATATATAAAGCGTTTATCCCTAGTGATTTTAAAATTATAGAGGCTAAAGATTTAAATATATGCTAGATTCGACAAAAAAATGTCTTGGTTTCTTTTTTTCTATATCAAGTTTATTGTTTTAGTTATATATGTTCTCTTCAATTTTTGTTTTTTGATTGATATCTAGATAGTATTCAACAATATAAATTACATGGAATTGTAAAAAAAAATTAAAATGATCACAAGAATCGACAATATGTGGTTTTGGTATATGTGTATAGATACTGGTGTTATGAGTGGAGCAATGGTGTTTATTGAAGAAGATCTCAAGACTAACGAGGTTCAGATCGAAGTTCTCACCGGAATACTCAACCTCTGTGCCCTTTTCGGATCATTGCTCGCGGGAAGAACCTCAGACGTAATCGGACGGCGTTACACAATCGTCTTGGCCTCAATACTCTTCATGTTAGGTTCAGTACTAATGGGTTGGGGTCCGAGTTATCCCGTCCTCCTCACCGGTAGATGCACAGCCGGGTTCGGAGTCGGTTTTGCTCTAATGGTTGCTCCGGTTTACTCAGCCGAGATAGCAACGGCTTCACATAGAGGACTGTTAGCTTCTCTTCCTCATCTTTGCATCAGTATAGGGATATTACTAGGTTACTTATTTAATTACTTCTTCTCCAAGTTACCTATGCATATAGGCTGGAGGCTGATGCTCGGCATAGCCGCGGTCCCGTCGCTGGTGCTAGCGTTAGGGATCTTGAAAATGCCTGAGTCTCCACGGTGGTTGATCTTGCAAGGCCGTCTCGGAGAAGGCAAGAGGATACTGAAGTTAGTGTCGAACTCGCCTGAAGAAGCTGAGATACGGTTTCAGGACATCAAGAAAGCTGCGGGGATCGACGTGACATGTGAAGACGAGGTGGTGAAGATGGAGAACAAGAAGACTCACGGAGAAGGAGTGTGGAAAGAGCTGATCTTAAGACCAACGCCTGCGGTGCGACGAGTTCTTTTGACTGCGTTGGGGATACATTTCTTCCAGCACGCCACGGGGATCGAAGCGGTGCTTTTGTACGGTCCAAAGATCTTTAAGAAGGCGGGGATCACGACTAAAGACAAGCTTTTCTTGGTTACGATCGGTGTCGGAATCATGAAGACGACGTTTATATTCACAGCGACTTTCTTGCTCGACAAGGTAGGTCGGAGGAAGCTTTTGTTGACCAGCGTTGGGGGAATGATTGGCGCGTTGACGATGTTAGGGTTTGGGCTCACGATGGCTCAGAGCTCTGGCGGGAAACTGGTTTGGGCTTTGATATTGAGCATAGTTTCGGCTTATAGTTTTGTAGCGTTTTTCTCTGTTGGGCTTGGGCCGATAACTTGGGTGTACAGCTCTGAGGTGTTCCCGTTGAAGCTTAGGGCGCAAGGAGCAAGTCTCGGCGTTGCGGTGAATAGAGTGATGAACGCTACGGTGTCCATGTCGTTTTTGTCGTTGAGTAGGGCGATAACCACCGGGGGAGCGTTCTTTATGTTTGCTGGAGTTGCGGTGGCGGCGTGGAACTTCTTCTTCTTCCTTATGCCGGAGACGAAAGGTAAGTCGCTTGAAGAGATCGAAGCGCTTTTTCAAAGAGATGGTGATAATAAAACAAAAGGCCAGAACGGCGCAGTTTGATGTGCTTGCTTTTTTTTCTTTTCGTTTCGTTTGCCACTTGTAGCGTTTGCTATGTTCTTTGTGTGGCTTTTATCAAATTATAAGCCAACCGGTCACGTTCGGCGCACAGTTTTAGTACTCCCTCCGTTTCACAATAGATGAAGTTTTAGGAAGTTTTGATGTTTCAAAATACATGATGTTTTCAACTTTCAATGTTACTTTTTACTTTATTAAAAACTGTGTAACCAATCATACTCAACAGTGTCTTTTGTAATTGGCTAAATAGTTTTAAATGTATACTTTAATCACATTTTTAAAAATAAATAACAAATTTCTTAATAATTGTGCATAGCCTAAAACTTCAACTATTTTGGAACAGAGGGAATATTTGTTAACAGCTTACGATCAACAGCTCTCAAATTCGCCAATTACTAGCAAACAGTGGTCCAGTATTAGCGAAGAGAGTGAGCTTTTTTTCCTCTTTAAGTTCTCTCAGTTCAAAATTGAGCTGGTACTTCTGCCATTACACAATGAACTTGGAGAGAGTGAGATTGAAAGCGTTTGATCTTTTTTTTTTGGTAAAATGTTAAATAATTAAAACAATCAGTGTTGAAAGCGTTTGATCTTGTAAACAATTAAAACAATCCGTGTCATTTCTTGAAGAGGATACATTACTGACTACCCTATTGTATTTTGAATGATTGGACTTTTCTTAGCCGTTCCCGCGGTTTTAGCGTGGGCTTTGTAATAGCCCAAATACTTATGTGGGCCGTTGTTAATTTATGTGTCAAATAAAGAAAACATGCTTTAGGTAAGACGCATGGAATCGGTAAAACGCCAAGATCAACGCTTTCAATGTGATTAGCTGTCCATCGTATATTTATTTATTAGCTGTCCGTTGTCCTAAAACGTCTTTAAATTAGATTTTTCTTTTGTGTAAAACACCCGCCTCTCATTAAGAAACGCCAGTAAACTCGTAACCTCATCACGAAGAGATCACATCTCAACCGTCGATCTTATAATCTATTTATTCCATCTCGTCCGTCCATTAGTCCCAACCCTCTGTATAAGAAACGCCTTGATCTCATTGGTTATCTATCATACCCGCTTTTTATCATAGCTCTTTCAGCTTTTTGTTCATCGCTTCTCTCTAGAGCTCTCTGTTATGCGGAATTGTTGGCGTACTCTCCGATTCAGCTCTGCCGTCGAATTCGATCTACGGATCGGCGTCGTATAAACATGGATCTAGTAGCTCCGTTTTGATTCATGATCCAGAAGACGGATCTTAGCTGCTGAGATCTCAGACGGATCGGTTGAAGTGCTGGTATCCTTGCTGGATCTGATGTTTAATTCGATTGAATTCGTTTGTAATATTTATATATTTGTTACTTATTCTCAGATCTGATGAAGCATCATGATCTCTCGGCAAAAGCTAGGTTCGTCGGATCTGTGATATGCTTTGCGGATTGATGAGTCCTAGAGGAGCAATTGAAGAAGAGGGAAGAGGATGGATATGCGAATTGATAATGAGATTGAAGGATGTATGAGATGTTTGTTAAGGACGATGAGTTCTGATTAGCATCTTTGTCATCCGACCTTTGCCATGACAGGTGCGCTTGCATGGCAGGTCACACAAAAATAATAATAAAAATAATCGTTTTGTGTTTGGTGAGGGGGAGTTCGCACGGGAGAATTTTTTTTTTTAAGCCCGGGTTCTCCCTCTCACCTTGTGTCTTTGCACTCTCTCTTTCACTCTGATTCCATTCGATTGCGCCATAATATTTCCCCGTACACATACATTTTTGAATTAACTCGAGCAGATCTGAAGTCAAACGCGGCCATATCTAAATTCCAACATACCTCCACAGAGGCAAAAGGTACTTTGAATTTAGTCTTGATTCTGTGTTTATTCTGTTTTTTCGTATTACAACCTCAACATCGGCTTTTAATTTTGCTCGTGGAAAAATGATTCTATTCAACATTAGCATAGTGGTTTATCTTGAAGTATGTTTCAATTTTATTTTCGTTAAAGAACGTTCAACAGCTTCACAAACAGCCATAACTTTTATTTGGTTTGGTCTAGTGAGTTATTATTTTTGTAAGATTTAATGTTTAAATGATATTTAATACTGAGAACAATCATCTAGAGTCGTTCACTTTTCACCATACTGCAAGTATATTGTACCTGTCTTTGATATTGTACCCTAGAGTCTTGCAAAGTCTTTGGAGTCGGGAGGCCTTGGGGGTGTTCTCAGCTCTTGCAGGAGTGTTTTCATGTTGATCCAATGAGGTATCTAGAACAAGTAACTTGTCTGACTTTATTGTGTATGGTTTGTCAAGAGTTGGAGCCTACATTTCTGTTTCTTTGTTCAAAAGAGTATTTTTGTTGTCAAATTTGAAGAAATTATTCAATTTGGAGTTTGAAGCTTGAATTATATATTGCTGTTGCTATGTATACATTAGACTTTTTTTTTCAGAATATGTTTCATTTTCTGTTTATGCTTTGATCTTTTATATAACTTACATTATACATTATTTAAACATTCCGAGATTATGAATACCTTTGTCGCTCTATTTTGGATAAGGTTTCGTCATTAGGATGCTTCGTGTGCAGAGATTGAGGCGTCGTGTTGTTACTAATGGGAAGGTTTGTGTTATAGTAGATCTGTAAGCTCAAAATGGCAGAGCTCTCGTTATGAGAGGTTGGTGGTTCGAATCCACCCAGATCTGTCTACTTCTTAGTCTTTTCACCTCTTTTACATGAACGCACTTTTGAATTCGTTTTAGTTATAATCTATCAGTGTTATTGCACTTATTATTAGGGTAATGCCACAAAACGAATTTGCTTGCAAAAGGACATCCTTTGGATTTGGCAATTGGCGGAGGGACCGATGAACTTATCATCGGTAAAGCAATGACGCTGATCAACTATGTGAATTGGATTGCAAGCAGCTGAGCTAGGACTTTATTCATGTAGGGTTACACAAAAGGAGACGATTTTTTGCTTAATGCATACATTACGTTGTCTTGGGGTCTTACATTCATTCCAAGAAGGTTGTTTTGTGCCTTGAATAAACAAAAAAAAACATTTTTGGGCCAATATATGTGTACTTAATACAAAAATCTGAAAAAGTTCATGATTTGAACTTGATACCTTTGAATGCTAAGGATCATGTTGTCTGTAGAAGTTAAAAATAAACTCATGAGTTTTATAAACTGTATAGTGTAAAAGCACCAACAAGAAAATAAATTGAAATTATACATTCAAGTTTTAGACGGGGGAAAAGCTACTATAGAAAAAGAGATTATCGGTTTTCTGGACGTAGCTACCCATGATAATATCATTATGATATACTTTATTGATGAGTTTGTTTTATCGTTATTAGAATGACAACCGAGGGATGAAGAAAGTCCATCAATCTA
Organism: Raphanus sativus; assembly: GCF_000801105.2. NCBI lineage: Eukaryota > Viridiplantae > Streptophyta > Magnoliopsida > Brassicales > Brassicaceae > Raphanus > Raphanus sativus. The sequence goes on along the minus strand of NC_079518.1, from coordinate 7,791,131 downwards.
TTTCCTCTCTTCCCTCCCTCCGATCAGTTTGCTCTACTAATAGATTTATATAAATTTATGTAATATTTGTAATGTTAACTAATTAAAGATGTTTGTCTATGCCTCCTGATTTTGAGTTCGTCTGTTTAAAATTCATACCTTTGTGTTTGTTGCTGTTTACCAAATCTTTGCCTTTCAACTTATGTCTTCGTCTCTCTTCACAAACGTATTTCATGCTTCTCTAGAAGTTAGACTATGAGTTGAGAGACGTGTGATTTTCTAGAGAATTTATCGTACACGCCTTAAGAAGATTCAAAGTTTGGTTATCAACGAAAACTGGTGAAAAATTCTCTAGAAATATGACTTTTGGTCTTCGAGGTTGTTCGTTGTACATTCACAACAATGACACAAAAAAAACGTTTGGGGTTAGGTCCAAAATAATTTTACACAAGTACTTTAAGCGAACCGAGTGATACATGATAATAGTTCTGCAGTATTTCGTGGAGCTGGTTTCAGGTAAGAAAGCATCGTATTATTCAGATATGTCATTGGCAATGTGGCTATGTAAACGTCGCTAAAATCTCATGTGGCAACAAAAAGATTGATAATGATTTTTTAACTTACTTGGTGAGTTGTTCTTTTAATATAAGAAGAGGAATATTAGTAAACAATAATCTTGTTCCCAGCATATACCTGTGTAATTCTTGACACGATATATATTACATATGTTATTTTCGGTAGAATAGATAATAAAAACTAATAAATTAACAAAGTGATAGGGCCGGATTAACGTCACATGGTGTTATTTTATGCCATTTAATAATTGGTCCAATGTCAATGATGTTGATTTTATCAACAACCTTATAAAATGTATATATTGCATGTATGTTTAATCTGAATAAACCGTATCATACGCACATGGTTATGTTTCTAAACCGAATCTTTAATGTTTTCAAAATCAATATTTCGAGTAAAACGTTACATTTAGATTATTATTATTAGCTGTTGTTGTCTTTTCTTGACTCTCTCTTTTTTTGTCTACCTAATTAATACACTAAAGAGTGGTTTGCACATAACGTATATAAAGTTTAATACATTTTCTTTCTTACAACGTAATTACAAACTTAACTTTAATCACTTCTTCTAGATCATGGCACAATTGACGAAGACATAAAAAAGAAGACAAGTAAGAGTTCGTCAAACGTGAAAGGAGGTTTCTTTCTTTTATTTACCAGAAAAAGTTCCATTCATGACACTAATTTATCCACCTATTATAAATTATGAAACTATATTGGTAATTTTATAACAGATAATTTATAATTTTCCCTAAAAAACGGTTTTATCTACAAGCATATATAACTTTGTCTATTAATATATAAATAATCAATCATATTCAATAAATTTCAAACTCTAAAAATTTAGTGAATTCTTAATTAACCAATAGATCTGGGAAGTTTCCACATTTTAGGTATTTTGTAAAATCAGCAAATCTTATTACTGCGCGATTTTAGGATCTCTTGTCATATACTAAGTGTTTCAGATCTTATTTATTTGGTCAAACAAACAAACGTTAAAACTAAAAAACAATAATTGGAAAATTAAATTAAATAGAACTTTTTATTATTTGCCAACGAATGGGCCTTCACATATAGACCAAGATTTTTAAAAGTTTCTGAAAATAAATAATATAATTTATTATTTTTAAATGCCACACAAATTAGTTAATGTCTTTTCCCACGTTATTCGCTTTTTAAGTCCTTTTGAAGTGGGAATGATACTCGCGTGACGACCAAACCCCATTGATACTTCTCTCTCTCTCTCGATCACTCATACAACGAGATCCTTATTATCAGGTTAGATCCTTTTTGCGTTTTCATTCTCATGTTCATTTCATTCGTCTAAAGTTATAGTTTCTCCATATGTGTTGTTGAATTGAAGCTTCTACCATTTTCAAGTCTCTCTCGACCAAGAAGTTTGTTATCTTTCAAAAGTCAAAATATATGTAATTAATGCTTTGAATAATAATACGTTTCGAGAAGGTAATTACTAGAAAGTTTTTTCAAAGTTGAATTATTGATTAAACTTTTGTAAAATCTTCATTAGGTAAAGGTAATTACTAGTAGGGATTCTTGATCCCGTTTTAGATGTTAGATTATTATTTATCTATTAATAGCCGATCAAACTTCCTCTTGCTGAATCTTGAATCTAATCTAGCTCTTATTGGATCATAACTATATTTTACCATTTCTAGGCTTTGAAGCTATCTCGTTAGAGATTACAGTATTGTTAACTAAACATGTTTAAGAGAAGGAATGCTCACCAGCTTGATGATGGTTCTCAGCATGATAACAAGGTATACAAGAATCTTTATTGTATTTTTTTCTCATTAATATAACTTCAAAAGTCTTACGCCTACAAAAATTCAGGTTAGAGAATTGAGATCTGGGATAGGACCGCTCTCTGGACATAGTTCAGTGTTCTGCTCTGATGCTTCTTTGAGGAGGTATTTGGCTGCTCGTAACTGGAATGTGGAGAAAGCCAAGAAAATGCTTGAGGAGACTCTTAAGTGGAGATCAACATACAAACCTCAAGAGATCCGTTGGGTAAATTTTACTCTATTTGCTCATATATTCAATGATATTGTATATATTTTACGAGTAAATAATCTGTTTTCTTCTTTTTAATTCTCTCCAGAATCAAGTAGCACATGAAGGTGAGACCGGTAAAGTTTCAAGAGCTGGTTTTCATGATAGACAAGGTAGAGTAGTGCTTATAATGAGACCAGCATTACAGGTATGTAAGCGTATTTTCACATACTTAATATTTTTCATGAGTTTTTAAAACTCATAATATTGTAAAACAGAACTCAACATCAGCAGAAGGCAATATCAAGCATTTGGTCTATCTTCTTGAAAATGCCATCCTCAATCTTCCCAAGGGACAAGAACAAATGTCTTGGCTCATCGATTTCACTGGTTGGTCTATGGCTGCTAATGTCCCTATGAAAACAACACGAGAGATTGTCTACATTCTACAGAATCATTACCCTGAGAGACTCGGTATCGCCTTTCTCTACAATCCACCAAGACTCTTCCAAGCAGTCTACAAGGTAAAGAGTCACTATACATTAATCAAAATGTCTTTTTATTTTATCTTTTAAAAAGTTTTTGTGAACCCATTAAAGAGTCATTATTTACCTACTCTTCTTTCTCTAGGCAGTTAAATACTTCTTGGACCCATGTACAGCTCAAAAGGTCAAATTTGTGTACCCTAAAGACAAAACAAGTGATGAACTGATGACATCACATTTTGATGTTGAGAATCTTCCCAAGGAGTTTGGAGGAGAAGCAACACTAGAGTATGATCATGAGGAGTTCTCAAAACAAATGTGTGAAGATGATGTCAAAACAGCAAAGTTCTGGGGATTGGAGGAGAAACAGTATCCGAAACCAAACGGTTTCTCTCCAGCCGATGTTGTTCCTGAGCCAGCCACTTCTATTGCATCAGCAGCTAGCTGAGTTATATATATACAGACAGAAACAAGAAGAGATGAATAGTAAAGGTATATTCTCGTCCAAGAAGAGCCAATAAAAATGTCCTGTTTACTTAGATAATTAATAAGGTTCCAAGTCTTTGCTTAGTGAGCCAAATACATTTTAAAATATGTTATAATTAACAGAGACGTTCCTTGTCATGAATGTTGTATGTGTGAGAATATTGTTCCATGTGTAACATGTTTTGTGTTTAGTAATTGAAGCTAGCAGAGTAATCCTTTTATTTATGATGATTATTTTTCAAGTTCAGTCATGGGTGCTTATGAAATATTGCTCTTAACCAGTGTTGTTAAAACCGGACCGGCAAGCGAACCGGATTTTTTTTGGGTCATGGGTCAATGTGGTTCGACCAGATTTGATCCGGTTCGATCCGGGTTTGATTAGACTAAACTAAATTTAATGATATTTTGAATATGTATATTTTTACAAAGATAAAGATCATATCAAATAAAATATTTCAATAACCATAATGTTTAGAAATTTTTAAAAAGTAACAAACTAAAAATGTAATAAAAGTAATAGAACAATGTAATAGTCCAAATCTCAAATCAATAGAAAAAACATATTTAAATTTTATTCTCCGGGTTTTTGTCACTCCAAATCTTCATCACCTTTACAAAAATTATAGACACATTAGTTAAAAATTTATATTGTGAAATAAAATTAAAAATTATACCATGATTGAGTTATTCAAATCTAAGTTTTCAATTTTTAAAATCTTCGAAACAAAAACAATACCTTGAGAAGTAGATACTTTTTGAGTTGCAGTCTTGCATAGACGTCAAAGACTCAAGAGAAAAATATGAGATGGCTTTACTTTATTAATCTGAATTCTATTTTTATTTTAAAAAGGAAAATTTAATTGTTTTATTAATAAATTTTTGGTTTAATACAAGAACCAGGGTTTAACCGGTTCGTTGGATCGCCGGTTCACGGGGTTTTAACGGTTCGATAGGGGTTTTTAACCGGTTCAATTATAGTTGGGTTTTGACATTAACCCAACCCGCATTTGTGTCCGGTTCGTGGTTGAACCTGGTCCGACCGCCGGTTCGGTCCGGGTTTAATAACACTGCTCTTAACTAATCAATCCACTACAATATTTTAAAGTTATGTCAAGATGAGCTTAAAAAGGCCATAATGTCTCTCTAAAGCTTTTAAAGACATATTTCATATCATATATTTATTATTATTAAAATATAAATTTCTTTTATTGGGTTACAAAAAAAAACTTCTTTTATTGATGTAATTGTGTATTTTCAAAAAACAAATGTAGCAACAATTTTAGCTATTTAACTTTAAGAAATGAAAACAATGAAAATCACTAGATATCTATAAGAAAAAAGTATTTTTTTTTTGTCAGCTAAGAAAAAAAGTATATATTAAGAAAAAAGTATATATTAAGTATACATTATCTGAAATATGAAATAATGGACATGATATAAACTTATGTAGATTAGTAATCACAACAGCTCCCGTAGCTCAGTTGGTTAGAGCGTTGGTTTTATGAGCCGAAGGTCGCGGGTTCGAACCCGCCGGAAGCATTTTTCACAAATGTTTTTGTAATTTTTTTTTCTTTTTTTAACCAACGCACGATTGATTTTCAAATCAGCATCTCCGATCTCTGTCTGCAAGTGAATTCAAGTTGAGTTTAAGCTCAACGAAATTGTTGTAATAAAAATAAACTAGATTTTGACCCGTCCTTAAAAGGACGAAAATATTTTCGAATGATATAAATTTTTATTTTTCGATTACGTATATACTTTTAAATGTAACGCATGAAATGTTATATTCAGTGTTCTGTAACCCGATCCGGACCCATGGTTAAATCGATAAAATGGATGATTCTATATGTAATCTGGTTAAACTCGTTATTTAAAAGTTCTATTAAACCCGCAAATTTATTGTAATATTTTATATTGGTAAAAAAGTTATTTTATTATTATATTTTTTTAAATTAACTATTGTTATTCAATCCGCTTTATACTTGATAAATAAATTAATTTTTTAAAAATATTTAATATATATTAATGTGTGTATTAATTTATGAAATTATTTATTAGTTTATACATCGTACTTTAATATTTGCTTTATTAAGTTGAAGTATGTTGTAAAATTCATGCATTTATTTTATTATGTTATTTTATAATATAGAAATAGTTAATAGATGGATTAAGTTACTTTATATTTATTAGTTGGTGTAGTAATTTAATTAAGAATATAAATTATGTATAATAATACTATAGAAATTTTATTTTCTTAGTATATAAATAAAAACTGAATTAAAAATCGTTTTTAACTACAGTTAGTTATTAATTATGACTTTTATTAACTAAAATAAATATTAAAAATAATTTGTATTTACATTTTAAATAAAAGATATTAAAAAGATATTATTAAGATGTAATCTTAGTAAAAGATACTTAAGAATATATTTTAAAGATCTTATTTTTAAATATTAAAATAATTGGTTAGATATAGTATATATTAATAATAATTAAGTTAGTTATAAGAGAAATAATAGTAATTTAAATAAATGTAATGGTCCAATCTTGGACTACTTACAAGTAGATAAAAAGTTATTCTCTTTTAATAGTATTGATATTTTTTTTTTTTTAGAAACAGTAATTATAAAATTTATTTTATATAACTTTAGTGTATATTTTATTTCTAAAAAAACAATTGTTATAGAGATGATTTTGAATATTTTTGTTTAATATATTTATATTTAATACTATATATTATATATATATATATATATATATATATATATATATATATATCTTGTGATATTTGTTTTTGTTAAGATTCGAATTTGAATGAAAATTGAAATATTTAAAAGGAAATAATATTTTTCCTAAAAATATTTTGTATTTTTATTTAACATAATATTTTTTTATATATATATTTGTTTTTCATAAAATTTTTTTATTTTTTAAACATTTCTGATAAAAAATAAAATTTGATTTCTTTTTCTAATCATGCAACTCATCTATTAATCAACTAAAATATATATAAATGATTGGTTGGATGAGTATATTTGATATACAATTTGTTTAGATTTTCATTGAGATATATTTGTGAATAAAGTTAAAAACGAAAATAAATTATTATGTGTGATAAGTAAATTATTATATCTTATGTTTTTGGAACTGTAAATAGTTCATATATGTTATTAAAAACGTGATTAGGTTTTATCAAGAGTGTTTTTTCTATGCATTTAAAATATTTACACAGTTAAATGTGTAAGCACCTAAAATGTTAAAACTATAAAATTTTATTAAATTATATAAACTTTTAGTATTGTTTAATTAGTTGGACCAAGTGTATTAAACTACTGAATTGTAAAATTCAATGTCTAAGAAAAGTTTGATATATAACAATATATTTGAGTTAAATGGTTTTCTTGGATCATGTAATAAAAATGGAGTAAAAATAGAATTATAACAAATTAACACATTTGTAAAGTTTTATCGGCTCACTTCTCAAAACAATGCATCACGTGGAACAAATCATGTCACTATACTGATTGGTATTTCATTTGGTTATAATTGGTTAAAGGATAATATAATTTGATTTGTAAATTATCGTTACGTTTGTTAGTGTTTGTACAGCGGAAGAATCAAACTTAAGAATATACTTTTCTTAAACGGGAGTTATATAAACTAATAATAAGAAATGTTATGATTATTTCTAATGGGCTGTGAATAGGTGCAAATTTAAATGACAACTTTTTAAGTAGATAAAATTTAGGACTCTAAATTAATAGAGTAGATGGTTTGCTCAGTGTTCATCATGCTCCTATCTGACATGTTCTCAGCTTTGATTCTCTATCACCATTCCTCATGTTTTTTTTGAGATTTTGATTCCACGAAACAGACAATGGTTCACAACGCCTACGATTCGTTCCAGCTTCTCAACAATTGCCCCACTCTAATCTGACGCTCTCGAATCCTACGGCTCCAAGCTCTTAACCGGACGGCTCCCTCCGCATCTACTCTCCTCAATCCTTCTCTGAGAAGCTGCTTCGAGAGTCTTACGTCCTCGAGACGACCGTCTCTGGCTTCTCTAAGAAACCCATCGTGTCCATAAAAGTCTCTAGCTTCAAGAGAGCTGCTCCTATCTCTCTCCGAGTCAATCTCGTTTCATGAACTTTCAAACTTGGAGACAGCCGCTGTGTGTTGATCAAAAAAAAAAGACAGCCGCTGTGATCGCCAAAGCTAAAGGCGCGAACGCCTACTCGTGGGACGACGGTCGTGGCTTCCTCTGTTTTCTCTAGGCAAAAGAGGGTCTGTGTCTTCAAGCACGACCGTAAAGTTTTGATTTTTAGCTGTCTGGGAGCTTTGAGTTGTGTCTTGTCTGCACATTGGATTAAAAGTTTGGATTTTTATTGACGAAACGTTGTACAGACAGTTGTGCTCCAAAATATTCAGCACCTTGTTAAGAGCAACAGTGCTGTGATTGTTGGTTTGGATAACTCTGTTCATCTTCTCTTCCCTGTTTCTATAGGTGCCCAGGTATTTACTCTAGCTCTCAGAATATTTAATTTATGTTGCTTGCTACTGCTCATTGATAAATATGATAATGTGTTACCTTTTACCTTTATTTATTGGTTGAATATTATGCATGTATCCTTTATATGGTAATGTAGAATGACTTTGATTTTGATTGCAGATTGTGCAGTTAACAGCTTCTGGAAACTTTGCAGGAAGCCTTAGCTTTATGCAATGCAGGCCTTGAATCTAAGAAAATGAGTCACAACACTCTGATGGCTCTTGTAAAGTACTTGCAGAAGACGAGACCTGGTATTATAGAGAAGGCCACTTTTGAAGGAACAGAAGAGGTCATTTTCAGATGCTTATGACTCTTCTAAGTCTAAGAAGTCCAACAAGGTAATAGCTGATTATTGACTACTTTGTTTAGGTTTGAACAAGTTTTTTCTGCAGGGACGTGGTGTGATTCCGCTTAACTCAGGTGCCAGGGAGATGGCAGCAATCCTTGATACAGGTGACGTAAACATCTGTGAGGAGATTCTCATGAAAAGTAAAAATCACTCTGCACTTCTGGAATTGTTCAAGAGCAATTCGATGCACCATGAAGCCCTTCAGCTTCTTAAACAGCTCTTGGAAGAGTCCAAATCAAACCAGTCACAAACTGATGTTACGCAGATGTTTAGTCCTGAGTTGATCGTTGAATATCTCAACGCAGGTTTTACTTATGCTAACCTTTTGTCTTGTCTATCTATAGGTTCTTAATGGTTATGCTAACTTTATGTTGATGGATTTATCTTTGTAGCCTCTCTGCAGGACTGATCCTATGCTTGTCCTGGAAAGCTGTCCGACACAAACCATCGACTTGTTTTTGTCTGGAAACATCTCGGCTGACCTTGTCAATTCGTCTGAAGCAGCATGCTCCAAATATGCAGGGTAGATATTTAGAACTTATGATGGCGATGAATGAAACCGCAGTTTCTGGGAATCTCCAAAACGAGATGGTGAGGACTAATAGCATTTATTCATTGAGCTTACGTTAGGCAGTAACAGTTTGGATGATGTTAACAGGTACAAATCTACCTTTCAGAAGTGCTTGACTAACATGCTGCTCAAAGCGCGCAGCGGAAATGGGATGACAAGGATCATCCTCCCGAAAGGAAGAAACTGTTGTCGGCTTTAGAGAGCATCTCCGGGTATAATCTACATACTTTGTTGAAGCGTCTTCCACGTGATGCTCTCTATGAAGAGCGTGCTGTTATATTGGGGAAAATGAATCAACATGAGCTTGCTTTGTCCATCTATGTTATTAAGGTACTGATCAGTAATCTTCTCTTGTCACCAAATAATCTTCTACATGAGTGTTGCTTATGCTTTAACTCTTTAGTTTTTTAATGCACCTGATCTGGCGCTAGCTTACTGTGATCGTATATATGAGTCCGTATCTTATTTACCATCTGGTAAACCGTCAAGCAGTATCTACCTGGCACTGCTACAAATATACTTGAATCCTAAGAAAAGTGCAAAGGACTTTGCAAAGCGTATTGTAGCTATAGGATCATTCGAAAGTTCAGATACCACGAAGAGGATGGAGTCTGTTTTGTCTTCAAAAGTTAAAGGAGGCCGGTCCAAGAAAGTTGTTGCAATATAAGGTGCTGAGGAGATCCGAGCTGGTCTAAGGAGCAGCACTGACAGTGGAAGAAGCGACGTTGATGTTGAGGAACCCATGGAGGAAGGAAACTCCACCGTTATGATTTCTAAGTTCTTGATCTGTTGAGTCAAAGGTGGGAGAGAATCAATGGTGAACAAGCCCTCAAGCTTTTACCAAGAGAAACTATACTCCAGCCTCCAGGTGAAGTGTTTTGAATCTGACTTGTCTAGCATCTTATTGAAGTCCGACTCATTCTTTATTGGATCCCTGCAGAACCTGCTTCTGTTTCTTGCACCTCTTCTAAGAAATTCAAGTGAAGCACACAGGAACTTTTCAGTTATTAAGAGTTTGAGGCAGAGTGAAAATTTGCAGGTATGTTTGCGTTCTGGAAACCAAAGTTATGAGACCAAAAGAAAGTTCCATGTGATGGATGAATCATATAGACCCTTAGGAAGTTAGGATTGATATTAGGTTGAAATAAATAGGTAAAAGAAGAACTGTACAAACACAGGAATGGAGTGGCGCAAGTAACAAGCGAGAGCATGTGTTCATTGTGCCATAAGAAGATTGGGACAAACGTCTTTGCTGTATATCCCAAAGGGAAAACGTTAGTTCACTTTGTCTTCTTCAAAGATTCTCAAGGCATGAAAGCTGTTTCCAAGACATCACATGGAAGAAGACGATGACATGATCATTACCGTAACAAAACACTAAACCGTTTATATTTTCCACAACTCGTAAGTTGCAAAACAAGAAAGCCTCGTTTTCTTGTTTATCGGTTTGCAGAGTTTTTGAGCTTATTTTGTTTTTTTCTTTCTTGGTTTGTGTTGGGTGAAAGTGATGATTGATGGTCTTGAGAAAACCAGTTGCTCTTGTTGTAAAATCCGTTTCAGTTGAGATTAATTTATATGAAAAAGATTGTTTGATTGGTATTGTAGAAAACATATCATGTGTACTCATCAAAACTGATAAACATTTGGAGTTCTAATCGACCAGAGCTAAGAGATTTGAAGCTTTTAGACAAAGCGTGGAGCCTTGAGCAAGTAGATATCTCTCACCAATCCTTTACCCATTTCACCTACCGCCTTCAACATCTCTACTGGATTAGTTTCCACTTCTTCTTCATCTCGTTCTCGTTTCTGTAACCAAACAGAACATGTTTGCTTAGATTTGTCTTTTTTTTTTGTTAGTTTGAAAGAAGTTATCAGAAGTTTTGTTTCTTACCTTTGAATTGTGTTGAGTCCAAGTCAAACCAATCGCGTCGCCTCCTATATGATCATACCACGTCTTCAAGGTTCCAAACTCTTCCTGCAAGGCAACCGTACAAGATAAGAACACCATAGTTTGAGTAACTTTTAAAATTTTGGATTTAGAAAACTTGCCTGCAACCCAGTCATGAAGCACTTGGTCGGCTCGAAGTCCACCATTAACTTCTTCTTAAGCTCCTCAGGGCTTCTCTTCATATCTCCAGGCAATAAAAACGGGTTAAACGCTTTACTCGCCTTTCCACGAGCTACATGTTTCCCTGCTCAAATCATTTTGCCAAGAGTGTTAATTTCTGGATTTAATGACAGAAACAAAAAAGAGAGAGAGGAAGGAACAAAGAGCCATGTTCTGGGACCTTGGTTAAGTTCCGACGGAAACAAAAGATGATGTGGGTAAGGTAATTTTTCTCTATGGAGAAGAACAACTGCGTCATAGTTGTTCAAAGGTGTTCTGAAAAGGCACTGCAACATGTATAAATGCAATTAATACCAGCTCAGCTCAGCACAATGCAATGTGTTTTCAGTGTATCTCACTCACCTCCCATTGAACAGAATCATTGTGTTCTTGTAGTACCAGCTTACTTAATACGTTTGCACTGCTTCGAGCATAAGCCACCAACCTTTTTAGTTCCTTTAACAAAGTTATTGTAAATTTGAGTTAAAACAAGAAGTAGAGAAAAAAAAACTGAGTGAGGCTAAGATGATTTTTCAAAACCGTATGCTAAATACTAACCGATAAGTTTGGTGAAAGTGATGTCCATGCCTCTGATGCCTTGTCGTAAGGAGCTGCCAAGAACATGGCTGAACTTATGTTTTGTTTGTCCTCTTCGTAGCCCTTTCTACTTGACATGAAGTTATCCTAAAAATCCAAAAGAGCATTGACATACGGCGTTTCAAAGAGATCTTAATATTAGACCCATTATTAGAAAAATGACTCACATTGATCTCTTTCTCGTCATTTCGGCCGAAGTCATTGTTTATGTCAACAATCAACGGATAGAACATCCAGTCATAGTCTGCTAGTAATCGCAAGAACCTGTTACACAGCACAGTGAGAAAGATGTAAACGTTTTAATTCTTGGTCAAAATTATGGTGGCCGAAAGAAACCTTAAGAATCCGTTGATGCGAGAGCAAGGAACACCAAGTGGAAGAGGTGTGAGGAAGACATGTGCAACCAAAAGTTCAATGGCCTCTTCTGCCAAGCAACCAGAAAAGAGATGCGCGGAAACCCATCTTTTCGCAAGCCTTAAGATAGCAGACAAGGTATGAGGTTAGAAACTATAAAGCAAGCAAAAGTATACAACGTCTTTTACCTTGCGACTGGTGCATATATAGGAAACCGTCCGTGCAAACCATTGATCATGCTTGCATGTTGACTGCGAATGAAAAGCATTTTATCGGCAGAGGAAACATGCTTCACCGGGTCAGCTCCAACTGCAACTCAGTAGAAGTACATTAAGTTAGAATCACATAGGAGATATTATGAGTGCAAGAGAAAAAAATCTCACTTTCTCTCTTCACCAAACTCAGGCCTCTTTCATGCAAGATTCTCATGCGAAATGCGTAACCACCCATGAACACATCAACGTTATCCTCAGTAGCTGTGCACGTTATTCCCTTAAAGGTCTGAAGGCTGTCAATATTTTCATTTTGTAAGAATAAATATAATACTGGGGGTTAATAGTATGAAGAGTTTCTAACAACAGTTAAACATACTTCTGTGCAATTTGAAGAAGGAAGGCAGTTTTAGTTTTCTCAATTGCCAGATCATCCATGGGCCAGTTACCAGAACCTTCTAGCTGCGAATAGCAAAAGAACAGAAAAAAATGGGGAGTTTAGATAACTAACTAACAAAACGTTTATACGCTATTAATCAACTGGAGTACTGATCCCACCTGAATCATGACCTCCATTGTTGGTATGCAAGATGGGATAAATTTATGTAGTCTTTGCGCATCAACCTTTCCATAAGCCAGTGGGTGAGGTTCAGGGGGGAACACAGATGTGAGCCTGAGAGCTGAAAAACCACGAGGAAGATATCACAGATACACCAAACATCAGTACACACACTTGTTTTGCTCAAAGCTGAGTGCAAAATGGAATACAGGAAAACAAACCTGAATCTAAAGGCTGAACGCTAGAAACTTTTAGAGGTATGCCTTTGATCTCACGCAAGCACTTCGAGAAAACTTCGAAGGCTTGAAGCAAATTTCCAGATGTAGATATTGGGTCTGAAACATAAACAGCATTATTGCAAACACGCAATGCATATATACGAAACAAGTGAGAGGTTTAATGACTTTAGTTAATACCTTTATCGCCGTAGATCAGAGAGAAGTCAAGTTGATCAACTAATTGTACAATGTCATCAGATGAGAGTGAAAGATGCCGCTTTAAGATATATTCAGTCATTTGTTTCATGATAAGATGCCTTGTCCACTGTTGAGTCCCCCAGACTAAGATATGATAAAATAGACAAAGATTCAGTTTTACATTAATTTGAAACTTCTTTACTAAAACTCTGCCAAAAAGTATTGTATTAATGATATAACCGACCTGTGCTTTCCGCTATTCTTCCATCCTTAAACCTCCTTAGCTCAGATTTATTCCCCCAAAATTTTCGGAACCTGAGTGCCTAGAAAAAGATTGAGCTATTTAGTAAGATCGAAGGAGACAAGGATGATAAATAAATCTTGATGTACCTCTGTCTTGTTTTCCGCATCTGGCCCGATATCAACCGTTCTAAAAGCATTTTCGATAGAGCTGATAGATATTCCAATACAAAGTGGTTCTCTGTCAAGAACTGACAATCCCTGTTTCAAAGACAGTTAAAAATTGTTAGAATAACATGACTATTTTGGCTGCAATGAAAAGTAAAATTCGTAAATCTGAAAAAAAAAAAACGTACACTCTCCACATACGAATCTTGATTGGTATTTCTCCAAACAACGCGGATTGATTTAGCTCTGTCACCCAGTCCTTGTTCCAGAAGGCTATGCACTTTCTGCTCATACGTTCTCCAATACTCCTTGTCCAAACAAAACCCTGATGTAGACACTGCTGTTTTCCCTTTTAGGTGTAACCTAAAGATAAACTTATATGTTAGGATTGCTAACTAGAAATAATAAAAATTAGCCACTTCACATCTCTAACAACACAAATAGATATCAATCGAGAGAAGTGAGAAGCGAAGCTTACCTTATGCAATGATCATATTTAACAGGATAGTCGATCTTAGTCATAAAGGCCTCTTCGAATCCTCCATCTCTGAGTTTCATACATTTAAGCGTCGAAGAAGCCTCCTCTCGGAGCTGCGGCCATCAACAAACAAATCACATGAACAAGTCACAAAGACAACCACACCCTTGGATAAATTATCAGTAAAACGGACTACAGAGTTAAGAGTTTTCTTTAGGTTAAGGTACCTCGTGGAATCCAACACTGGTCATCCGGAAAGCCAAATTCACAAGTGTAGATGAATCACATATAACAACAGGAAACAACTCTTTGAATTGCATTTTCTCCTGAAATTTAAATGTTAACTATCAGTAAATTACAGTATGCAGGAAACAAGACACCAATGTGCGCACAGGACAATTTCTTCAGCATATACTATTAATCAACAAATTCAAGTGCTACAAGAAAGTCGAACACGAAAAAGCTAGTGCCTACATAAGTTTTTTTCAGCAGTATTAAGACTTCCATTTATAGTCTTTGGGTTACCAGACGATGCCTTATAGGCTATTCAACTCAATGACACTATGAACCCAATAGTCGCAGTGCAGACTCATACTGCTTCGCAAAAAAAAAAACACACTGATAGGCAAGTAGAAAACGTACCTCCTTCGAGACAGGGCTTTCACTCTTCGGTGGAAAAAATAGACCCCTTTCCCATAATTTAGAAGTGGCTGCCAACAGAATTAACAAATGTTGGTTATCAATAATACTTACAGAAAATAGACTCTGTATTAGCATTACCTATGAAGTCCAGTGTCACCCTGAATATGTCCAGCGCGTTTAGTGACTGGTTAATTTTGCCATGTGTAGCAAGGTATGACAGTATCACAGAGACTAAAAATCCATTCATGCAATCATGGACGTATATCGAGCTCCTTTGTCTAGCCCATATCTGCACAAAACCATAGACGTTTAAAGAGACTCCGAAATAAACACAGGTTAAAACAATACGTGTTAGCTATAGATACCTTGAGCAATATCAAAGCATCTCCCAACTCCTTCCACACAGAGAAAGTTTTCTTGAGAAGCTCAGAGTTTTCCTCCAGAAACATATCCTCCAATATGCTTGAGTTGTAAGTAGGCGTGGGCTGAGCGACACCATCTTTAACCATCAAGACAAAAACATAATGATCAACAAACTGATGTCTCACCAATTCAACGTTATTGAAACAAATCGCATTACCTGTAGTTACAGAACGGACGTTGTTTCTGCTCATACTCAGCTTTGCAACATCAAACAGCGATGTCGCTGAAGGGATTATTCTAATGCAAAATCCAGGAACGTTATCAACTTTCTTAGCTGCAAACACACATTTTCTCAACGTCAACACATTGTCACCTTTCTTAGCGGTAAAAAAAAACTAAAGCACACTTACCTGGGAAAACAACTAAAACTGGCTTCCTCGCCTCGTTCTGTAAACTTGACCACTCAACCTTCTCAACGGACGACGAAGCCAACAGATGCTTCTTAAGCACACAAAGATAAAGACATCTCTTGGCATGGTACCGATGATTCATGTAATCTTTCTCATAGAAACATTCCTGCAATCACCCTTCTATAGTTAAACACCACAACACCGACTTCAAAACATAGAGAATGAGCAAAACAGAGACTGACCTTAGGCAAGTGGAGGAGAAGATCAACAGAAGCATCAGGCTTCGCCATACAACGAACAGAGTAGCTTCCGCATAGACTAAAACCATTTGGCTTCTTGAAAGTGAACTCCACTTTATCAGCTCCAATGTCTCTAACGAAGCTAGGAGCTAGCTCTGAAGTAACCTATGGATTCGGAAGTTTCTCAATTGTTAATAAAGCTTAAATTTTTTTTTAGAACACTGACGGTAAAATCTACCTTAAAGCCTTGGGGGATTGCATCAGTAGCTTCTCTAATCGAAGAAACGAAACTGTCAACGGGCTTGCTGAGAGAATCGTAGTCTATACGAATGTCTTTTAGCAAGCTGTTGACTTTCTGGATACGAGAGTCTGTCACTGCATCTGCCTCCATCTTGATCGGATTATTGATGACTATGGGAGTAAGAGAAGAGCAAAAAAAAGTTGTTCTTGAAAATTAGGGTTTTGCGTCTGAGGCAGGAGGAGGAGGAAGAAGAAGAAAGGCTTAAACCCTTTGCTGTTTTTAGTTTTGTCAGGGAGACGGATACGATGCCGTTTTCAGTAAACGATGGTAATCGACCCATCTTAAGTTTTGTACAAGACCATATTTATAAAGCCCAGCGTTTTTAGGAAGCCATTTATAAAGCCCAAAGATATTAGAACATGCAACAAAGTTCTTGGTAGTGATCATAATTCAATCTTCTAATCAACTAATTTAGAAAGTCCTATTTTAATTCAGTTACTAAAATGATTCTCTGTTATATAGAATACCAGAGGCAGAACTCCGTGCAAGTGCAGAGTCTTGGACGTTGTTGCTCTATCTCAATGTGATGTGTTGTCGTGTTTGTGAAGTTTGTATTTGTTGTGGTCATTGACTTTCCAAGATGTAGTAAAGGAGGTAGATAAAATATCAGTTGAGTTTGTAGTAAATGATTGAAGGCCTCTCTGTAATCATTAGCTTTACATATTTGTACTTACTGTGTAAAAAATAAAAGATAACTAACCTAAAAGAAAATGTAAAAGTGCTCTTCCTCTTGAGACTTCTGAATCGACATTAAAGGCATCCTTAAATGTTTTGTACACCATTACCTACCTTCAAAAAGTGGAATAAAAAGGATAAATACAACATTACTCTCAAGCTAAGGTTAGTAAGCAGGAAAAGAAAAAAATAATGTACCTTAATAACAAAAGCAAGGAAGTACATAGAATAGTGAGTCTGGTCCTAAGGTATTTGAAGCAACATACAAAGACACGTTTGAGATATGTCATGTCTTCCCACGCTGTCTATAATGCTGTCAAAGCCTTGGTCATGCACTAGTCTTGATGTACGTATCAAAGTCTCGTATCTTATGAGTGTATTTTGTTGTCTAATATACTTGGGAATTTTAATGTGTATATAAGTATATTCAAGTAACAGAAATACCTTTTTACTCTATTCAAGACACAAATTTAGTCAAAACTATAAAAATTTCATTACTTTAACATGTTACAAATTGATATATAATCTAAGTTGTGCTTCACTTTAGCAATCTAATTTTACCTAAAAAGTGTTGCATCTCAACATTACAACACTAGACACAAACTTCACAATGTGCTTGAGTTGGAGTAGTGGAATGATGGGTGATATGTCGGAAAGTGATTTGTGGTATCATGTGAATGAGACTAAAGCACATGGAAAAATTATGTGATGATTGCAGGATCAGTAAACAGTGATTTCGAACATTCGGAAAAATTAAGACACATCTTGTTGGACGGAATGGGATCCACGGGCTGAAAGAGCGGTTGTGGATTGCCAATTAACCGTGGGTGGTAGGAGCGTTATAAATGGTATCAGAACCGACCTAGACGAGTGTAGAGTCAATAAAGGCTCACACTAACATGGGTAACGATCCTGGAACACAACATTGCTTCTTTGAGAGAGGTGAATTGTAACATCCCGGTTTGTGGTATATGAAAAAAATTAAGAGAATCGATTTGGCTATCTATGTCTCAAATGTGCGCTTAGCTTTTTTAGCACACATCTGTTTAGAACTCTAGAGTTAAGCGTATTTGCGCTGAATTGTAACTTATCGAGAAGTGATTCGCGATAACGTGTAAGTGAAACCAAAGCACGGAAAAATGTCATGTGATGATTGTAAGGTCAATAAACAACGATTTCGAATATTTCGGAAAAATTAATCCACGACTTCAGACAGAATATAGTTTATGGGCCGAAAGTGTAGATGTGGATGGTCCATTAGACGTAAACGGTCGGCAATTTACAATAATATGCAGTTCTCTAAACAGTTCAACGGGTTGAATACTGACAGCCGAGCATATTGGACAATACTAAATGTCAGATTTGGAGATATGGTTACTTATATACATGCAAATGGAGGACAAAGATTAGAATAAGATTAGAAGTCACGTGAGTGAAGAGACACGACAAGGTAATGTGAAATTACAAAGTCGAACACTTAGTGTCTTGGGGTAGTAATCGTTAGGTTTCGTGTTCAACGAAGCAAAGTGTCAAGTGTGTGAGAGAGAGAGAGAGAAGCATCTTTTGGGAAAGTGGTGTGGTCGTCTCAATTGAACAAAAAAACATCAATCTCAAGACCGATCGGATTCTCTTTGTTCCCTGTCTCTCTGGGTCTCTTGATGTTGTTTAAATCTTTCCGGCTATACGTATTTTTGTCCGTTCATGTTTGGCGGCACACATCCTCCAACAAGCTATCTAAAAGGTCTATTGTTATTTGTTAAACAAGTGTAAACTATACGTTCCACATCATATATATCTAAACTCAGCTGTTTCAAGATTTGTCAGTTCATTTATTTTCAGTTTTCTTAAAGCCAGAATGTTTAATATGGTATGAAAACTTTAACACATTTTTCTTATTTGTGTTCGTCTATAATGGGTTTATCCTTTTGATATAAATGTTTTTTGCTCAAGCCTAAACTCAGCTGTTTTTCATCTTGTAGAACTATACATATTCTATTTGATACAAAATAATACTTACTGCAAAAGAAAATCAACATATAGATATGTTCTTTGAGATAACGCAACTTCTTTATTTGATCCAAAATAGATAAAAAGAAAAATAAGATAAACGATACAAAATAATACTTACTGCAAAAGAAAAACAACATATAGATCTGTTTTTTGAGATAGCGCAACTTCTTTATCTGATCCAAAATATATAGATAAAAGAAAAATAAGATAAAAGGGTAAAAGAAAATAAGAGCTTAGAGCTACTTAGTGTACTCATTTGATGGTTTCATTCTCTTTGTACCTTTTTAAAATTTGAGTTGGGGTTGGAGATTGCTTCTTTGACTAATCAATAGAATCTATATGTATATCTCTACCTCCAAGTTAAAGAAAGATCAGAATGTTATTGCTTTTATAATCATTGCAAAGTATCTCACTTGGGTCCCCTTTACCTTTATCCCTTTATATTTCACTTCCAGCTTAAACATTGGCTCGTTTTATTCCTTAGCTCCTTAAAAGCACCGATCTTGGTGATCAAGATCTCTCATGGATTGGCCACAGTGGTGACAGTGATAATGTTCAAATGCACTCAAAAGTTCTCAACCACTAACGTTTGAAGAAATCTATAATATTCAAAACCAATTGATAGTACATGTATGTTTTTCTTTTTGAAATCTCTGACAAGTCTTTGTTTGGATTGGAAATTGTATATGAATTTCAAGATTATGTGAAAAAACATTCAAACTAAGATTAGATCAGAAACGAGGGTTAATACTGTAGTTGAAAAAGGCGTTTTTGAACGACATATTATTACACATTAGAATGCGTGATACGATATAACTTTGTACGGTGAACGTTATCACCACCCTTAGAACATAGTATGTAAAAAGTAATACAGAGACTCATGTAAAGAACTGAGTATTGGTGACATGGTGAAGCAAGCGATGACGTGTGGTAGAAGGGAGCTTGGAGATTCGAGTTGGAGGACGATGGTGATCGTACAGAGACCAGATCCATAGAAGACCGTGACGTTCCCCATTCACGTGGTCCTCTTTTGACTACATTCTCTGATCTCTCCCGCTTTAACTGCAGATTGAACTTGTCACTATTATTACTTACTTTACCATTTAATTATTAACACCCTCTTTTAGATTCATTATAATTATAGTGTAGTTTGCTTAGCAGTGTTAAACAAACATTTCGTCCGTACAATAAGTATTGATTTAGAGGGATAATTTATTAATTAATGCTTTTTCTACGTTAAAGAGACTGGAGCATTTCATAGGTAAACAAAATCGCTTAGGAATACAATATACTATTACTAGTAATATCAACATTAGAAGTATAAATTTAATTTAATTAAAATGCTGAAAATAATAATAAAGAACTAAAATGATAAACTAAAATATTTATTGAAAAAAGAAATTAAAATTATTAGAGTAATTATTTGGATCACATGTCAGGAAGAAAAAACTTAAATAGTGTAACTTCAACAAAAGGTTCTTATAAGTTATAACTAAATAAATGACCCAACAGTGCCAACACATATTCAAAATTATCATTGTAGCATCTTTTTAGACAAAATAAAGGAGTAAACACATGTAAATCGAACCAAAAAGTAACAATATGGATTCAGTCCTACATTTCGTATATAAAACCGGGACCAAACTTTACTCTTTTTGTCGAGTTCCCAAAGCTCTATAAATAGTAATTACCCTCCTGTCTCCATTTCACAATATCAACGTGTACGCCTTTGTTTTTAGCTGACTCTTCTTACACCGTTTCCTTATAACTATACCACACAAGACACACTTCTCGTTCTATCTCTCAAAACACGATTTACGTTTAGGGTCTCCAGTGTCAAATTAATATACTACCGTTTAGTAATGGGTTTCTCAATGTTCTTCTCATCTGAAAACGAGGTCGTCCATCATTCCTCTCCTTATGCTTCTGTTGACTGTACACTCTCACTTGGAACTCCAGCTACTCGTCTCTGCAATGACGACGACGATCGTAGATTCTCTTCTCATACCTCAAACAGATTAGGCTGGGACTTCTTGCAAGGTTCCAAGAAAGGCAGTGGCGGCGGCGGCGGCGGAAATAACCTCCTCCCTCGGCGTTGCGCTAACTGCGATACCACTTCTACTCCTCTTTGGAGAAACGGTCCAAGAGGTCCCAAGGTACATATCTATACCCAATATCAGTCATATAAACCAAATACTATATAGTCCAGTTAGTTTTTTTTTTAACGAAGTTAGGTTTTATATTAAACTCATCATTCTTTAGTTAATATGAAAAATTATAGTTATCAATAATAATTTTATGATTTTAATTTGTTCAGTCATTATGTAATGCGTGTGGGATCCGATTCAAGAAAGAAGAGAGACGTGCGTCCACCACCAGAATCTCGACTTCCGGTGGAGGATCAACGGCGGCTGGAGTTCCGACTTCTGATCAACATGGAGGTGCAAATTATTATTACAACAACAACAATCATTATGCTTCACCGTCACCTTGGATTCACCACCAACATCATAATACGCAGCGAGTCCCTTATTACACCTCGGCAAATAACGAATATTATTCTTTCGTTGACGACGTCAGAGCGGAAAATCATGACGTCACAGCGGACCCGTTCTTGTCTTGGAGGCTTAACGTCGCCGACCAGACCGGCCTTATGCACGATTTTATGATGTAATGAATGATCGTTTTATAGTCTTTCCCCTTATAATGTCATAGCCTTGGATACCATTTAGCATAAAAGAGTAGAGTGAAGTCTTGCAGCCTTGGCCAAATTATTTAATTTAATATATATATTTGAATGTTCTTTTTTTTTCTTTTTGGGTCTTTGTGTAAGCTACTTGTGTTTTCTTGTCCTGACTTTTTGAATGTTCTCTCGGGTAGTGAACGAATGGTAGTAATTAACCTTTTCAGGATGTGTATTCTAGTTTGACCATGACTCTTGAACAGGATGTGCTTAAATACACCAAAAATAATTTACATACACAATTGAGAACATTTAATATTGTAAAACAAAAAGATGTTAAGATGTTAAATTAAAGAAACGAAGCGAATCTAAGCGAATATAAATTACAAATATGTACTGAAGAATTATTATTAATATTCAGTTTTGTATTCTTTGGCTGTTTTCAAAATGTTACACATATATAGACTTAACCGATCCATACATTTCTTTATTGTTTTCATTCCTGAGGAATTAGTATGCGTATATGAAATGCAAATTTAGTTTCGTCTGTTTCAGGCAATGGCGGAACCAGGTAAAACTTTCACTAGGGTCAATTTCATTATAAACATTATTACAAGGGTCATTAAGTTAAACCCATAGCATTTTCTTAGTACTTTTCCTTATTATGCAAGTACAATTTTTTTTTACAAAATCCATGTGGGTCATTTGACCACCCTCAAGCCACTGGTTCTAGGATGATTATTCATGTCCAATTCTAAGAACACTAATTATATCTGAGGAAAAATCTCTCAAAAATCTAATTTTTTCTATAACCAAAAGAACACACAAAGAGAAAATGATTAAAATAGTTTAATAAAATAGGTAAAAGACATTTGTAACTCTATTATATATAAAAATAAATATTAAAAATAAAATCATTATCTTTTATTTTAAAAATGTATCCAAAACCATTTTGAAACTTTAGTTTTTTATATTTTTGAATTTTTGAATTTAATTTTTGATTTTTTACCCATAAATACGTTTAAAATTGTTATTTTAAATATTATACCTTGAATCTAAAATTATAAACTTATTCTCCAAGTTCTAAGTCTACCTCTAATCTAAACTCTAAATCTAGATGAGTTAACCTAAAATTACAAATATCTTTTAAAATTTTAATAAAATTTAAATCGGTCATTTTGACTTTTGAGGATTATTTTGTGATAAAAACATTTTATTGATTTACGATGGTATCTTTTTGAAAAAAATATATGATGGTATTTCTCTATATTTAAA
>NC_079518.1:7719284-7768298 GCF_000801105.2 Raphanus sativus | reverse complement strand
CCATTTTCACAACCCCTTTGTGGTCTCGCTCTCCCATTACTCATGAATAAAATTCAAATTTATTTGTTTCTTTCTCATCGTCTTTATTGTATTTTTAATTTGTAAAGTAATAAAACTTCTTAGCAAGTCGAAACATATAGTTAGGAATGAATACATTTTTCATCTAGTTTCCTGCTTTTTGCGAATATAAGCAAAAATTTAAAGATGTTAAAACCGAGATTAACGCAAACATATAACTCACGTTCATTATGGCAAAGATAACGCTATCTATTCGGTAAGGCAAACAACTGTTATCCATTTCATAATCTTAAGCCACTAATCAACAAATGTCAACTCACAAAGTTGAGAGGAATAGCATTTTCATACGACGAAGAAGGATGGATGGATGGATGATTTGTTTTAAAAAAGACTGATGGATGAGAAATCGAATGATATATTGACAAGACGATAAATCAAACCTATGAGGATATGATCATGTATTATGGGTCGTTGTAAATGCTTTTAGTGAAGAAAAGCTTCTTTGGATATATTTCAACAAAAAAAAAGAAGCGTATTTCTATTTTTTTCCTTTATAATGGTGGGGTTTTATCTTCTAACTATTTGCAATTGGACACCATCTGATCATATCGAAACTTGATGGTTAGGGAACTCCGATTAGTATTTCTTAACTTATACATTTTTATCTGAATACCAATTATAAATATCATGGAATATGAAACCTATTACGATATACATTCATATAAAAACACTTGAATATATGTAATTTGGTATATATCTCATTATTAAGAATTCGTATACCATCATAATTTCTTATTCGCAGAAGTGTATACAATGTCTTGTGAGTTGTTACAAAAAATAAAAATATTACATATATAAGTCTTTGGTTTTCTTATCGAAAACAAAATCGACTTTATGGTGAATATTTATGTGAGGTCGAGAAGCGAGAAACGTGTAAAGAATGAATAAGTATGTTGAGGGTTAGAGACTTGACATCATTGAAGATATTATAAGGCAGATCATTAGGAGGAGCCATTACCAGTTAGCTTTGGTGGGTAAAGAGTATAAATGCCTAAAGAAGAAGATCCTCTCCCCACGTGCGAAAAAGGAGGTTCAGCACGCAACGGATGGTTGTGCAAACGTGTGAAAGGAGGGTGGGATTCATGTGAGAGACTCACCCGATTAATTATTTTTCCTATGGGAACCATATTGAGTTATAAGAAAAAACAAACCGAATTAAAAAGAGAAAGATATATTGGTAGGAGGGAAGAAGGTTGAACATTTGTTATTCCAGGTTTGTAATTGGAATTTAAAAAGAAAAGTGCAACTAAAATTAAAACAATCTCATAAACATATTTACTATAACTAGTGTTGCATGAATACATGAAGACCTTGATATGTATATATTGTCTAACTTTGACAGCACACCATGAAATTTACCTCACAAAAGTGGCTAGGATAATCACAATGTTTTATCAACTAAAAATGGATCCATTATTTGCATGTTAATATGATATGTTTATAAAATGATAGATTCCAGCATGGTGTCATGTCACACAAGAAAGTCTCAATGTATAAATTATAAAAGTGGACTTACATTATTGCTTTCGACATTTCCATTAGTAAATATCCCATATACTACGTTGCAATGTCAAATATCTATATGCACAATTTAAATCTGATAATAAAAAAAATTAGGTAAGACATAGGTGATACGAAATAAGTCTTCAAATGAAGAAATGAATCTCAATATCCTCACTCCCTAACTAATATCAATCAAGTTGTTTGATCAAGTTAAAACAATTCAAGTTCTTTGGAAAAAAAAACCAAGTTGTTTGATTTTCAAACGCTAACACATGATATATAAGATGTTGAGCTCTCGTTCACACATATCGGTCTCAAGAATTTATCGCTAGTGCTCTCAGATAAAATTTTCAGACCATTTCCGCTTGCTTAAATCCTTTATTCCAATCTAAACGCTTATCTCCAAAGGAAAATATCTTCCTTTTTATTTGGCTTAGAAGTTTTCAATCGCTATGCCAAACCATCAAATGTACATAATTCCCTTTTATACTAGTTTTTAAACAAATAAATTGTTAGTGACATTTTTAAAAACATAGGTTAATTTGGATATTTAGGTTCCTACGAATCTACCGGACCTGGAAGGATCCGACTCAAATCTCGTTTGGAAATTTGTGATATTCAAATGAAGTTTGATTTTAAAATCCAAAAACTTGATACCCAAAAAACGGTTCATATTTGAATGGGTATTTAGATGATCATGAATAACTGATTATGTAAATAAATAAAAAAAAATTATTAACCGGTTTGAATTTTTGTTACGAATAAACTAATTTCATTTAAATCTTGAAATTATTAAGGTTAACACGTAAAATAAACGATTTAGAGTTATTGTAAATACAATTAATGAAGTAGTTAAGAAGAACGAAAAAGACAGTGTAGTAAAACACTTAAAATAGGTAAGTTCTATTTTATACGTTGTAACAAATGATGTAGAATTAATTAAAAAAGACAACAAATGAAGTTATTAGAATTAATTAAAAAATGTAAATCTGTAAAAAATATTATTTAAAAGTTAAAAATATAAGTATTATTTTATATTTAAGATTTAATAGAATAGATTTGAGAAAAAAATCCATCTATACAATTTAATGAGCATATCCAACTCATGGTTATTTTAACCTTTATATAAATTGCTCTATTTATAAAGGAATAAATAATATTTTTCTATTGTTTAATTTATATTTAGAAATTGTTATTTTGGGGTAATACATTAGAGTATATATCACCTTTATTTTAGAGGTGAAAATAGCAAAATACATTGGTGATAAGTGGTTGAAAAACTTATATAATTGCCTAATCCATGTTATCCACCTCAGACGCGATCATCTATACATTGAGTTAAAATAAGAACAAAAAAAACACAGCCGGATCGATTTCAAATTTGTTGAACCAAAAATCAGCTATCTGTCGATTTCATCGGTTTTCTAGATTATCCCCACACGAACCTAATTGGCATTTTAAGAACTTGACTTCAAATCCTTCCTCTTACCTTCAACACGTGCCACACAACACGTCCGGTGAGTGCGAGCTGCCATCTTTCATTTTCTATCTAATGAGTCGAAAATGTAGACGGAGTTTCATCGTACTAGAACCTCAAGTAGTAAAATATTTATGCTGTCAATATCGATGGTCCGGGAAAAAACTAGATTGGATGGATAGTTCTGATAACTTTTGCATATTCTTGCATTGTTATTTAAAACTAGACCATGCTAATTTTGAAAATTATATGTCTTACATAATTGATCTATATATATGTAGGTTACGAGATACTAAAAAAAATGCTAATTAATACG
The DNA here is from genome assembly GCF_000801105.2 of Raphanus sativus. Classification (NCBI taxonomy): domain Eukaryota; kingdom Viridiplantae; phylum Streptophyta; class Magnoliopsida; order Brassicales; family Brassicaceae; genus Raphanus; species Raphanus sativus. The sequence continues at coordinate 7,764,924 of NC_079518.1, read as the reverse complement.
TACTTCAATGAAAAGTCGATTGTAAGTGACTAACTTGTGGTTACAACTTAGAATCAATTGATTATGACACACTTATTTGTTTTGGTATAGTGATAATCATTTTAAAAGAATCATAATATCTGTATTAGGAAAGTTAATCTGATTTTTCATAAAAATAACAAACAATATTAATGTCTGAAAGAAACCAGAATACTAGTTTGTTAGGACTGTTTTACAAAGAACATTTATGGTATTCTTAGGAAGGACTAAGGCTCACGCATATGTATTATAAGCTTATTCTATACGTTTGAAATAAATATGTAGATTTCAAAATATATTGGTTTTTAGCTTTTATTGGGGAAGATTGATGTGAGGTCTAACCTATGTAATGTCATCTGACGATTGATGAGCGACGCACCAACAAGGATCAGTTTTGAATGGACGTAATTGACTCTATCTGCGAGTTAACCCAGGGTATCCAGAAAAAATGATAGCGAGAGTATTCGGGGAATATGGCAGTATCATAATTTTTTTTTGATCAAATGGTAGTGTCATAATATTTTCCATGATTTAAGATAAATAGCCACATAGCATACAAAATTAATAAACTAACCAGAAAATAGCTAGAATATCCCTTATATATCAAAAGAGAACAGTTACAACATTTAAACCATGACTCGTGTCATCACGAGAATATCGACGTAAATATACATTATATTATATTTTTTATTAAAATTATCATATAACTAATTATTAATCTAAGAAAATATTTTCATTTTTTCCTTAAATAAAAGATACGGAATTACACAATCTGATCAAAACATATATGATAATTAATGATTTTAAATAATAAATATTTGATAATATTTTGTACATCCTCTACCAATTTTGTTTTATTTTATATTAGTAAAATAATTTAAAAAATCATGTTAACCATATATAATAAAAATTTAGATTTTTCTGTCTATGTTATATTTTGAATTTTTTAAAACGGCAAAACTAATAAAACTGTTAGAAATTTTAAAAAAAATTTGATCAATAGTTCAATTCTTATATATAAAAAGATACAAGTGTTCATAAAATTATATGAGTATAAAATCTTATTTAATATATATTATACTATATATATACTAATATCTTTTAAAGTAAATTATATGATATAAAATGCATAAATATTTAATTTTTTTTTTCATCGAACAAATACTAAGAATTTAATATTTAGTTTCAAATTTCATTAAATTTGTAAAAATAATTATAAATTACTAAAATTATTTCCATTTTTGAAAATTTTGTTAGTAATGGCTTAAATTTTGTTTTTAATAAAAAATACAAATTATCATAAAACCATATGAATAGAAAAATTTATTTAATAAATAGTCATATAAAAATATACTATACATCAATGTTAATATTATTTAATTTAATTATATATGTAAAATAGATAAGAATTATTGTTTAGATTTATTTACCATAAAATGATTGTAAATAAATAACTATGATTACTTTTCTCTATATGTACACATCAATTTAATTACATACGTAATAGTTACTGACCTCTCAATTATTTAATATATATATATTATTATTATTTTATGATATGTTAAGAACACAAATAAATAATAATACGTAAAAACTTATGAATATATAGGAGATGATTGGTTGCGGCTGTAGATGTTCTGGACAACCAAAATTTAGTCTAGAGCAATATATGTTAACCAATCAAATTTTTATTTATTTAAAAAACTCACAGAAAAAAACAGTGATTTACAAAGTTACAGCAAAATAATCTACAAAAAAAAAATCTACGGGTTAAATTCTACGGCCAAAAACATAAATCTACATCTCATTCCAATCACCCCGTAAACTCTCATTCCGTATAAGGCTTAGATCTTTTGAACTAGTTTTCTATATTTTCTACATCATATGTTACTATATCCTTCTTTCTGTATATGTACAAATTATATTTTATTTTGTTTATATGCAAGTTCCAGTTAGTTGTAATTAGAATTTATATAAATTATCTAAGACTAGTTTGAGTGATTTTATTTTATATTCTATCAATTTGTATTTTTTTATCTAATTTATAAAGTAAAACGAATATCAGTTTATTTGACAATTATTTAGCATAATATTCCTGTTTTTTATAATATACTATTATGTTTATTGATGAAGTAATCAAAATAGTATTTTATTTAGTGTTGTATACTCAATATGAAAATCTGTGCATAATTAAAGAAAATATGGAAACTATAAATGCAAAGAAATAGAAAGAAAATCAAGAGATAGTATTATGTTTACAATAGGAAATGAAATTAACTTGAGATATTAGCTAGTCATATATTTATTTTACATAATATTTTTTCTAATACGTTAAATTGCCCGTATTTTTTTAATAAGTTGATGACAATAACAAAAACTAAAGAAGAAGGGATTGGTGGGCTAAAAATAAAAAAGTGAGGCGGAGAAGAAAACAGAATAGTGACTTCTATCTCTATCATATTTTCTCTAAGTTTTATTATATTTTCAAGATTCCTGAATAAACTCTTAGTAACAAAGAAAACAAGAAAAGGAGAGTTCAGAAAAAGAAAGCCAGAGAGAAAGAGAAAACGATACATATGTTAAATTTGTACCTCTCTCTTTTCTTCCTGCAGCAAACTCCAGAGGTATCTCTTCTCATCTGCTCTCTCCATATGTTTTTGTTCATCAGTTATAGATGATGTATATAGAAAAAAAAAACAGCATAAGACCTTGTTGACTCTCTCTCTCTCTTTGTCTTTCTTTCTTAGTTATGTTCATGAAGAAGAGGATTGAAAGATTAACATAGGAATAGCCAAACAACTTGAAGACTCTTCACAATAATTCTATGTCCCAAGATTACCACCACCATCATCATCAACAACACCAAGGAGGAGTCTTCAGCTTCTCTAATGGATTCGACCGATTAGATTCGACCAGCTTAACAACTCAGCAGAAGCAAGAACATCAAAGGGTAAAAATGGACGAGGAATCCTCAGTCGCCGGAAGTGGTATTCCGGTCTACGAAACAGCCGGAATATTATCAGATATGTTTAACTTTCCCGGTAGCAGCGGTGCAGTAGGAGGAGGAGATCCTGACCACGACCAATCTTTCCGGTCAAATAGACAGTTTCCTGAGAAGCAACATGATCAGAATATTCCGGCGAATTCCGCCGCCGCCATGCAGTTATTTTTAATGAATCCTCCGCCACCGCAACAACCACTGTCTCCATCATCTACAACCTCCACAAGAAGCCACCACAACAATTCCTCAACTCTTCACATGTTACTACCAAATCCATCTCACCAGCAAGGCTACACAAGTACTATGTCTATGCATCAAATTCCACATCAGCATCAAGAACATCTGACGTGGCAGTCTTCCTCTTCTTCAGACCATCATCATCATTACAACAGCCAAACCGAGATCGGAACCATCCACAGCGGTGGACAAGGCTTGTCCCTATCTCTCTCGTCGTCTTTAGAGGCTGCAGCAAAAGCTGAAGAGTATAGAAATATTTACTATGGAAGCAAAACTACTCTTCTTGCTGACTACCCTCAACATCATCTCAGATCATCTCCGGCGGTTGCGGCGGCTTCTTCTTCTACCGTAGGAGCGATCAATATCCTAAGATCCTCGAGGTACACGAAGGCCGCTCAAGAGTTGTTGGAGGAGTTTTGTACCGTTGGAAGAGGATTTTCTAAGAAAAATAAACTTAGGAACAGTTCAAACCCTAATACTAGTGGTGGCGACGGTGGCTCCCCATCGTCGGCTGGAGCAATGAAGGATCAGCCTCCTTTGTCAGCGTCTGATCGGATTGAGCATCAAAGAAGGAAAGTGAAGCTACTCACCATGCTTGAAGAGGTATGTTTCCTTAATTTAGTTTTCACTCTTGATTTTTGACTTGGTTCTTAATTTAGTGATAGTAACTCGTTTTACGTAAACACTTCTCATGATTTTTTTTTTTTTTGAGAAAACACTTTTCATGAAGTTCCATAAAATTCATATAGTTTTAGTCAAACACTCCATTGATCCAAATTTTATTATTATAAAGAAACAAGAAACGTGATGTGACTGGATTGAACTCTTTGTTTTGACTCGATTAATTTAGTAGAACTGGTCATGAATTTGATTTTTTACTAGAGTCTGATTACACAATCCTAGCTGCCATCATTTATATAAAATTTTGAATCAATTTATTCGTGTGACAGTCGTATTATAAGGTATACTGAGGAATATTTTGATGCTTAGCGTTTGGTGGAATCGATTAATCAAAGAAAAATGATTATGCTTAAAAGAAATGGCGTTTCCTTCTCCATATAAGCTACTGCCTACTATCTCCTACGTCTAGCCCTTAACCTTAATTATTTACCCATAGTTGAATTATTCTATTTCTAGTTGACTTAATTTTCTCACTAATTTTTTATTTTATTTTATGCTTGGGCTGGTATATAAAAACTTTGGAGTATTTTCTCTGGTCCTCAAATTTTATTACTGTCTCATCTGAACGTAAATAATTACTCTCATTTGTTTTTGTTTTTTTTTTGAGTTTGGAGATTTTTCATCATTAGTATTTTGATCGATGAATCTCGACACAAATATATTCCTCGTGAAAAGATCTCTAAACTGTATATTAATCACGTGAACACATAACACACAAGCTATCAATAACATTGATTAAAAGAAAAAGCCAATATTAAATATGTATGGATTGTATAACGTATAGTTTTATTTTGTTGGCAGGTGGACCGACGGTACAACCATTACTGCGAGCAAATGCAGATGGTTGTGAACTCTTTCGACATAGTAATGGGCCACGGTGCGGCGTTACCGTACACCGCCTTAGCTCAAAAGGCTATGTCTAGGCATTTTCGATGCCTTAAAGATGCGGTTGCGGCTCAACTTAGGCAGATCTGTGAACTTCTTGGGGACAAAGATGCAGCTGGAATATCTTCTTCCGGATTAACTAAAGGTGAAACGCCGCGGTTGCGTTTGCTAGAACAGAGTTTGCGTCAACAACGTGCGTTTCATCAAATGGGGATGATGGAACAAGAAGCTTGGCGGCCACAACGCGGTTTGCCTGAACGCTCCGTTAATATCCTTAGAGCTTGGCTCTTCGAACATTTTCTCCACCCGTAAGTAAATTCTTTTATTTTTGCCTTTCCCCATTATTCCTTAATCCTTATCATAAGTCATTTACAATAAAATAAATTAATTTTCAAAAAACTGAGCAAAAGTATTAATTTCTTGTTATTTCATCTGTGCTTTCTTTAGATTTATGTCAGTGGAATTTGCTATTTTATTGTTAGTCAGAGTTATCGAAAAAATGGAAACAAAGCAAAAGACTAGTGTTTTTGTACTTTTTTACCTCTCTGTCAATTGCTTTATGAGTAAAAACAAAACAGAAAAAGAACTGGATCTATCTATGTAATCATCAGCTTTTCTTTTGTCTCTTAGATTCTCACGCCCTTGTTAGTAAAAAGAAAGAGAAAGCCTGTACTTTTTCTTGCATATACTTGATTGTGTTGTATACAGAGAAAATATAAGGAAAATAATTTAGATTGTGTTTAGGGCAAAGAGAGAGTGATGTCATTTTCTGGTCTCTTTCTCAGGTATCCAAGCGATGCAGATAAGCACCTCTTGGCTCGCCAGACTGGTTTAACCAGAAACCAGGTCAGTATAAAATATGAATATGTTATATATATAGGAAATATATATATAGTATATGTCTACTCATAAGCATAGAACAATAAAAATAAATATTTTCATCAATCAAATACTTGATTATGTTTTAAACAGGCTATGTTTCCAGGTATCTTAGTCTTAGGCAATATTGTGGATTCTTCTTAACTAATATACAATTCATGGAATGATCACAGTCTGGACGAGTAATGAATTACCTTATTAGTAACATGTCTTAGAATTTGTCAGCTTCACATATACAAAATTAATTATGCATATGATTTTGTCAAATAATTATTTGAAAATTATAAACGAAAACATAAAGAATAGTTTCCTTTGGGTTTAATTTTTTTTAAAGATTCGATAGAATAAAATAACGTTTTTCTCCCTTTATATAAACTTATAATATTTTAAACATGTGAATCCAAACACTGTCAAACATTTACATTTGAAATAATCGAACTCTTTATTCTTATATGTTATCGTGAAGTTTTGTTTTTGGTTATATTGTGAAGTTCGTTTTATATAATTAGAACTACATTAACACTTTGATTTATGGCCCAAAGTACATGTTGAATTTGACATTTTAATTAACACATACTTAAGAGTTAATACAAAATACCCAGTATTGTTTAGAAGTTACCATCACAAGAGAAAGATCGTTATACCTAACTTTTCTATTGAGGAAAGAAGCAACATGTATGAGTAAACTAACTAGTAGGAGTAACTAACTTGAGATAAATCTTTTGCATGGGTTTGTTTCTTTCCTTCTTTTGGTTTGATATGACAGAGAAATATCATGTGTTTTGCCTTCCACTCACTATAAACTTTTCTTGGGATTCGTTTTGTTACAAACATAAGAGAGAGAGAATGATGAGAGAGAAAGCGATACACATTAAAGACTCAAAAGGGACCATTTTTTCCTCAAGTACATCAAAATTTGCAGCTTTCAATTATCCTCAAGAAACCCTCAATTTCTTGCATACACTAAATAACCAAATGACAAACGAAAAAAAGAACTCATTGAAAAAAAAAAAAAACTCATTGTTTCTTTCGATATAACTGTTATCATTAACTTGGTGAAATTTTTTGTCTTTTATATTCAGGTATCAAATTGGTTCATAAATGCTAGGGTTCGATTATGGAAACCAATGGTGGAAGAAATGTATCAACAAGAATCAAAAGAAAGAGAAAGAGAAGCATTAGAAGAAAGTGAACAAGATCAAGAACCAAGAAACAACAACAACGACAAGAGCACAAAATCCAACAACAATGATAGCAACCTCACTCCAGTTCGGACCACTTCACAAACTTCAATGACAGCTGCACAATCAGCAACAACCGCACCCGACGCAAGAGTAGCGACAGGCCACCGTCTAAGATCATCCGACATCAATGCTTACGAAAACGACCCTTCCTCCTCCTATACCAACGTCGCCGCAGTCTCTAGTTACGCTGGTCCAACCGCATTTTCTGCGGTTGCTACTTGTCAGAAAGGTATTGGAGGATTTGATGATACTAACATGGATGGTGATAATGTTATAAGTTTTGGTACAAACCCTACTGGTGACGTGTCACTCACGCTTGGTCTACGCCATGTTAGCAATATGCCTGATCAACGCTTCCTTCTGCGATAGAGAGTTTGGGGTTGGTGGTTGGTTTGATTTTGTTACTACACTTATTTAACTAATATCTGTTTTCATTATTGTATTCAAAATCTATTTAAACTCTCACAAGAATACTTTAGAATTTAGATCATCCTTTTTTCTTTTACTTGGTTTTCTTCTTGCAAACTAGAAGACAACAATTAACATCATATTGTAACTGTACAAAACTACAACTTAATGTTTTCTTTCACTGTTTTGTTTGTCTAATCCTAATATTCTCTCTAATCTTAATTTATGTGTAAAAATTTTAAACTAGCGGTTATTATAAAATAGAGAAAGTATCACTTACCATACTATCAGAGTATTATATATATTAAATTCAGATTATTACGAGTTGAGGTCACCTTTGGATACTCACTCAAATTCAGGTTTTCAGGACTATCATATATTTTTATTGGAAACATCACAAAAAGTTATTTAAGAACTCAAAAATTAAATAAAACTAATATTTCTTCCATTTCATAAAAATGTTTGTTTTATAAAAAATATATTTCAAAAAATAAATTATTTGTATTTTAATGTATTTTTGAATATTTTTTATCAAACTTATTATGATTAAAAATTTGCATTTACTGAATACTTTCTAGTTTAAAATTATAATAAATAGATAATCATAACATGGATATATTTAATTTTTTTAATATATTCTATTAATATATGTGAAAAGGTTCTGAAACATACATCATTTCCCTTTGTCAAAAAAACATACATCATTTTGAAATGAAAAAGAGTATATAACATATAAACTTGAACAGTGATCTAAACCTAACATAAAATGAAATTGAATGTTTAAATTATTTATTTTGGTTTTAGATACTAATTTTATATATTCATTTGTATTTTTGGATATTTATTGGAATATGGATTCAGGGTTTCGGAAAAATTTGGACCTTTTGTGATATCTTATATATATATATATATTTTTTTTTTTTTGGGTTCCAGTCGGTCAGTTCTGATAATATCTGGTATTTGAACAATTGCGCAACAGGATGCGTGTGGATATTTTTATATATTGGATCAAATTCGTATTTTCGCATCCGATTCATATTCGTATTTCAAATCCGTTTTTTTCAGCTCTAGTCACTGCACGATGCTCCTTGATCTTCCAGGAAGATGATGGTGAAGATAACCAAAAACCTTAGTAGACCTTAAGAGAAATTTGGTAGTAAAAAGCCCAAATATATGAATGGCCCAATATGATTCAAGAGCGTGCTGTTTTCCCCTCTTATACCGGGATGATGTTCTGCCTTTGTGAAATGTTTGTTATTGCGTAGGATTCTAGTCATGTCATTGTCCGAGACTCCATAGAAGAAAGTTCTTAATGGCTTAAGTACACATTGATGAATAATTTGTGAACAATATCAATTATGTTAGTTAAGAAGATCAATCACTAAAAATCCAGTGCATTTAACTTAACCGATATAGAGAAAGAGGGTTGATTTAACTTTAATATAGTAGTTTCTGATTACGGCGCAATGCTTTAGGTCTTTAGCCACCATCATAGGTCCTAACGAGACCAGTGGACAAAAAGAATGTAGCAATCACTATCCTCAAGAATATCACAAATAAATTTTATTGGTTGTCCATCCCATGAACATCTGGAGATATTCTACTCTCATTAAAAGCATAAAGATAAACAGTGAATTAATACGAAAGATTTTAGGAAATAAGTAAGAGTGCATATAACTAACACACAATTACGAAAAGTGGATATTGTGCACATTTTTAAGGTGGACGTTTGGTAGTAAACTTTATATGTAATAGATATTTATTAGTTTCTTTTTTCTCTACTTTTTCGTTCTTGTTTTTGGTTTTATATGGTTTTGTGTAGAGATGCTACCAAAGCAAAATGATTGTGTCGATGTCTCGCGGATGACAATTTTGGTTACAAAACTATTGTTTTCATGTTTGTCCAATACACATAGAACATCATTAGTTTATAAGGCGTACATATATGTACGTAGTGGAAGAAATATTATTTAGAAAATGCTCATGAATGGTAATGTATTTAATCTTAATCAGGAATCATGTGTATAATATACTATGTTTTAAACATCTTTTCTTGACTTTTTCCTTTTCTTTTACAAGGTGGTTTTAGACGTTTACATAATTACATAAATAATCACATAGTCGTTGATAAACACAAAAAAAAACTCATCATCATACGTATAGGAGTTATTGTTCATAATTATGTTTTCGTTCGTTTGGACAAACTTTTCGCAGTCTCTTCACTATTATAATTGGAAATCTTATTATATAGATGAACGTATTTAATAATAAATATATATATATATATAGGAAAAGTCACAATATATGATTTTTAGAACGTGTGAAATATTAACAAATCATGAAAAGTTTGAAATAGTTTGTTGCAAAAAAATCGAGATATGGTGGGCTCGACCGACTGATATCTACTGCTTCAGCTATGTCGGATCTAAAATTTGACCATAACTATTCAGTAAAGGACACAATATGATTTTTACAACGTGTGGGATAAAACAAATCATGAAAAGTTTGAAATAATTTGTGGCAAATATATTGAGACATGGTTGATTGGACCGACTATATCTACTGCTTCAATTATGTCAGATCTACATTTTGATTATAACTTTTTTTAGTCTAACAGTATTATACTTCAGAAATTAATTAATACCAATGAGTAATGAATTAAAGCTAATTCCATATCTTCGGAAATGCTAGAGGCAGAGAATCTAAAACAAAGAAAACAATAAATGATAAAAAACAATACTGTCCAGTGTCCAGTACTACATAAAGATTAAATTCTTTCATAAAAAAACAATACTGCTACAGAAAGAGAGTGTTTATATTTAGTAATAAATGTTGAGGACAGTCGCATTAATAAACAAAAAGTTCCATACAAGTCATAAATGGATTGGCCAATGGCTACATCGTAGTGACTGGAAGATCGAACAAACAGCTGGACTTTTAGAATTAAGAGGCTCTAATATCAAGGTCATCTATAAAAATGATTATAAATTGTAAGACTATTGATAGATAAAATATTTTGTGGAGTAGATATATATAAAAGGCGAATATCAAAGGTCATCTATAAAACTCTTTGTTTTATAAATGGTCCCAAGCTTATCATGTAACACCATTTACAATTTTTTTGGTTCTCAATCCAGATAGTCATTTAAAAATAAAGCTACAGAAAACATACTTCCAGTTTGATCTTATTTATATGGCCATATGGGTCACACTTATAACATTCAAATGAGACGTTTTAAATGCTAAAGAATTTAATGTGATATAAATTAGGTAATATATTAAAAAGAAAATTATAGTACAACCTGAAGAAAAATAAATTAGAACTCAGGTTTCTTTAATAGACACAAGAATGGACTGATTAAAGAACCACATGTATACGATTGTGTAATACTATCACAGATGCATATATATGCATGTATGTATTTTGAGTATTTTTTGTAACCTTGTATTTTAATTTATCTTGCAATCTAAGACCCTGTTACGAGATTTTTGGAACCAGTCAAATAACATGTATTCTCTGTATATCCAAAAGATGAAATCTAATATGGTTAGTATGATGTTCTACTTTTTTTTACCAAAATCCGAAAATGTGTCTTCTTGGGTAAAAGGAAGAAAACTCTAAAAGGAATGTGCAAGAATATGAATTTTATTCGACAAATGTCACAACACGATGAGAGATGTTACTACTAAGCATCACTAACCATAAAACATAAATATTTTATTATTATTATTGAATAATTAATTCAAATCTAAATTATTAAGAAAAAATCTAACCCATGTTATAATTCAATTTTCTATTGTTTTTTTGAGTAACTTGTTGGATAATTATAATTCTTTTTCTATTTTAATTGTAAAAAGATATCCTCGATATTAATGATGGTCTAACTACTAAATTCCCAAAAGAGAACTTTCCGAACATTGCTAATTTGCAAATTGCTTCTTAATTAAATGACTACCAACATAATTACAACTATCCACAAATTCCAAAACTACCCTTCACTCTTCTATCGTACTCAACTCCACCGCGTAACACTTCCTCCTCCGACCACTACTACTGCTACCACCACCGTCAGCGTTTCTCCCTTTCCTCCTCACCCCACCAGATCCCACCGTTTCATCACCGGAGCCAACTCCAAGACTATATTTACCAGACACAACAATAGGATCAATACACTTCCGGCGACAACTTCCTCCACCACCACCACCACCACTTCTCATGAGAGCAGAGCTGGCTTTAACGGCCAATGCAGCCATCTCCTCAGCTCCAAGTGGCTCACGAAGCCAACGAAGAGGAAGAGCGAAGTATATCTGACCTAGCTGAAGCTCTTCATCGGCACTGATAGCTGAAACGGCGTCGTCGAAGTCCATATCGTCTGAGTTACAGATAAAACACATGGGATACTTCTGCAACACGTATCCGACTTTCACGGGGTTCGCAAACTCCATCATCTTCCCGTCTTGTAAGATCAGTTTCGCTGATGCGACTTGTGTCGACTCGGTTGAACTGCATATACCCATATGTAAGTGTTAATATGATTCTTGGTGACTTGATGAGGTGACTCGTGAGTCGTGACTCGTTTTCCGGTGAACGAAGGGATTATTGAGTGGAGATAATAATGTGGAGAAAGGAAGGGGAGATTTGTGTTATAAATAGAGAGAGTTTGTATTACAAAAAAAAATTGGAAGCCACGTAAGACATTGTCGTGTTGTAGACCGGTAGAAGAGTGATGACAGGCTGTATAAGTGGTGGGCAGGATGACCGCTTTGTGATGTTTAGATATTACCCACTATACTTACCATGTCAGGAACTGAGCTCAACTACTATGACTTTCTTCTCTTATTTTCTCTTGTTCTTATGTTTCAATCTTAAATAGAACTGCTTTCGTGTATATAAAAAAGTACCTACTCTACACTAACGCTCTAAATTATTTATAGTACTCTAGTCTTTTCACTTATAGCAGTAACAGTCATATATAAATATATATATATGATGTGTTTTACTAACCAACTCTACACTACTCTACAAAATTCAGGATAAAACATAGTCGTTGTTAGAAGAAGATAAGACCTTATATATCAGAAGATATGGTCAGTGCCGTCCCAGTAATTTTGGTGGCCTAAAGCCCAAATTTTTTTTTTTGTTATATAAAATATCTTAAGTCATGATTTTTAAACAAAAACATATATTTAAATCAGAAATGTGTTGTAACAAAAAAAAAAGATCAGAAATGTGTTTGAACTCACGATAGTAAAAATGCAAAATCATTTTGGAACTACAGAAGCAATGGATTTTCTTTAATATATAAGAGATCCAAACATCATCACACTATGTTATAGCAACGAAACATTCAAAATGTGGCCTTTAGAATCACTTTGTAAATTGTGGCCTAAAGCCTATGCTTCATGTGCCTTAAAGAAGGGACGGCCCTGGACATGGTACCGTAATTGCAAATTTGCAAGAAAATCGTAGAACAAAGATATATTGGTCAAATATAAATACGTGTAGTAGTAGCTTGTCTTACCAGTATATATTACTAATGAAAATGAACACACTTGTTTTTGTGAATATTATGATTTATCACTGTATTGTGAACAGATGAAATTATCAATATACTAACTTGATGTAAACATCATTTAACATCTTGAAAATAGTGAATCTTTACGATGAAGGATATTGAAGTGGTCACGACTTGAGCTAATTAGAGTAAGTACTTTTTGCGACCATGGTTTTACGTATACCTTGCAAGCAGACTTGTTTGCGGTTTTGGTTTTGGTTTTGATTTTGGTTTACCAAGTTGCGTAAGGACTACAACTTACCTTTCTAGCTTCTATGTACACGGTAGAGGCATTAGCATAATCAAAAGTGAAGATGGGAAAAAGGAAAGAATAACATAATTAAGTAAATAAATATCACGTAGCTGTTTTATCTTTTAAAATGATTTGATTGTGTTGATAGATTTCAGAGATCAGATTAACTTGAGTATATATCCACATCAGCAAGAAACGATATAAACATTAATTAACTACTAATATAATAGACCGTTAAGATCATCTCCAATCTCACTCCATAATTTACTCCAAATTGAGAAATATAATTGAAAATAGAGTGAAAAATAGAGTAATATTTTTATTTTTTGATCATCACTTCATTTTTCACTCCATTTTCAACTCAATTTCTTAATTTGGAGTAAATTATGGAGTAGGGTTGGAGATGCCCTAAGGCATAAACTTAAGGTATGATTAACTCCGATTTCTTAGCCGGAATTTTTACCTTATAATTTGACATTTCTTTTTTATATTTTTCTGGTAAAAAATGGTTTTTATATCTTTTATTCAAGAAACATTCTTAATTTTTCTTAGTTAAAATTTAAGAAAATATAAGAACCGTCTATTAATCAAAGGTAAAAGGTAAGAATCTTAGCTAAGAAACTGTGGTTAATCATAGTCTTATTTTCGAGTACAAGAGGGTAAAACGAAGCTTATCATTAGTTTTTTGGTATACACACAAAGCAAAAAGCTTATCGTATCTTATTAACGTGTGAGCTCGGTGAAAACAAGTTGTATAGATTTTAAACATGATTTTTGAGGAATTAGATAGAAATCCCCATCTTAGTTGTCAGTTTGGTTAGTATTATCTCTTGGAGTCAACAATTCAGTAAAATCGTAAAGTATTGTGGATTGTATTCATACACAAACTATTCGAATATGAGCTGATCAAGATAATATCACTGCGCAATCTTGGTCGATTGAACTTCTACGTCTCATGTCCCTAATAAGGAGCCACTACCTTAGGTTAGGTTAACTTCGTCCTAAATATAAGATTTTTTATTTGTCACCAGAAAAATAATGTTCCATTGTTCGGTTTATATGAAGTTTGTCTGGTTTGGTTTACTTCTCTGTACTATTATTTGCGAAGTGATTTTTTACAACGAAACTCTCACGTTAAAAATTAGTAGTTAATATCGTTTATACCCTTAATGAATAAATAATATAAATTAATAGAAAATAAAAATGAATTTAAAATCTATTTTAAAATAAGTGATTAAAACTAATAATAATAAGAATTATCCAAAATCTAAAATATATATTTTAAAATAAAAAGATAATTCTTATATATATTGTGTTGTTATCCAAAAAGTATATTTTAATAAAAAGTTAAAAATTCAAAAATAGAAAACACATAACTAAATATTTATCAAGTAAAAAAATATTTTGTATAATTAAAAGTGAATACTGAGTTATGTTAAATATTTATTTATTAACAATGAATATAATGTACAAATAAATTTCGGAAAGAAATAATACTTAAAAATTTCCAATGAAAACATCAATAAGAGCTACGATTATTTCTTACTAATATATATTAATAAGTAATTATAAAATGTTTATGTCCGCATATGCGGGCTAAACACCTAGTAGGTTTAATACCACAAAATTAAATTGTAGTAATAAAGTACCTAAGTTATCCAAAAAGTAATATATATATATAAATATATGCAGAAGGAGGTGTGGCTTTAGACTATTTTCAACTGATCATTTTTGAAAAAATATATAGTAACTATAATAATGTTAAGTTTTACTCCAATAATATTATGTTTTAAAATGAAAATAGAGTACTAAACAAAACATAAATGAATTACTTTATTTATAGATCATATTCATTTTTGTTCCATTATAAAATAAAATACATAATATAGTTAAATATTTTTATTTTAAATTTTATTTTATAATAGTAAATAGAGTGTGGTTAGAAATAATTTTAGTATAGTCACTTAATATAACTAGTGAGTGACCGGATGGATGTTAATAATTCAACTAGAAATGACACTAGATTGTATTAGAGGTTTTCAGTTTGAATGACTGCTGGAATGAAGCTAATATTACATGTTATGATTTTGGGATTTAAAGATTCGATCCAAAAATCCTGTTAATTCAAAAAATAAACATTAACTAGAGAGTGTAAGAATAGTAGCAAAAGAAAGTGTAAGGAGAATGTCGTGGCTTTATATACTATTGCCACGTGTCACATGTTGGTGCCATAAGGGTCCTAATAAGAACGCATAAATTTTATGTGGAATTGGCGTAAACTCGATTAGAACATCTCCAACCTCACTCCATATTTTACTGCAAAATAGAGTGGGAAATGGAGTAATGACAAAAAAAAAAGTGATTACTCTATATATAGAGTAATGGTTTTTTTGTTTGGTCATTAATCCATTTTCTACTCTATTTTGCAGTAAAATATGGAATGAGGTTAGAAATGCTATTAGGTTTCTTGTGGCCTATAGACATGGCTCGTTACTGTTTTTGCTTGATGATATGATTTTATGTACAACAAGTTAAAATAAATAAATACAGATCGTTATGTATGTTTTTTTTGGAACTCCTATGGTTTAGACTTCCAAATCATCTGCATTATTCAAAATTTTATATATTTTAAGTGAAAATTTGGATGATGGGGCCGTCAATATGTGGTTCTTTGTCAACTTTTTTTTGACTAAATTAATTGTCAACTTTCACAACGATGCCAACCAGCAATGGAGTTGTGTTTAGCTAACACTATTATTTTCATGTGTTTTTTTTAGTCAAACGACCGCTCTAGTTTTTGTAATTATAATAAATGCAATTTGATTATGGACTAATAATGTCGTTAGTTACAGGCTGAACTCTTATGGTTGATATAAACTATGGACTTTATGCGTTGTACGACAAGTTGAAGTAGTTTTGTAGTACTAAATTACCTGAATGTTATTCTTTCTATATTTATTGAGATTACTCTTTTAACGCCAACTCCAATATGACGGTATAACACTATTTTGCATGTGATGTGATGTTTTTCACTCCAATCAGACGGCATATGTCACTGTATTTTAGTGTAATTTTCCATTTTGCTACGGTGCAACACCATATTTGGTGTAATAATGTAGCGGCGACAATTTTTTTTTAAAACTATTTGTTAATGTATTATTTAACTATATTTGATTATATTTGATTTGTATATGTACTATCCACTGATCTGGTCAATTTTAGTCTTTAATAAAACATATTTAATGTGACAGAGTGAACAGGATATTAGTGTTTATTTATATCTTTTAATCTAAACAGTAAATTAACTTGAGATAAATCTAAGTACTATCTATATTATATATTAATATAGAATGATAGGCAGATAGTAAAAAGGGATAGGCAGATAGTAAAGATAAGTTTGATAAAGTATATTAATATTGTGTAAGAGATCAGAGACAAATCAATTGAGATGAATTATTTTCAGCTATATTTTTTAATTCACCATACTAATAATTTAGTTTTCTTATAGTTTATATGTTTACAACTCTATGTGACAAGAAGAGAAAATTGAAAAATATATGCAGTTTTATTTAGCTTACCATCTCTTTTGCTCATTTGAAAATGGCCATATTTGTATTGTGTCAAATATTAAGTCAACTAAAATAACAGTCAAAATAAAAGTGTTAGAACTAAGCGATGTAATTAAGCTGGACTGTAGAAGTAATGCTATTGCTAGTTAGCCGCAATACACTCCCTCATAATCTATTTTTTCTATTGGGAAATTTGTAAATATAGAACAAAAAACAACTACATTGTCCCTATGCCATAAATTCAATTATACATTGTCCATATAGTATAATATTTTGTGTTAACCCAATTAAGCCCTCTTAATTTATAATCCAATAATTAATATAATTATATAAAAATATTTAAAAACTAACAATTTATAAAATTAAAGAAACATAAACACACAAACGAAATACTGTACTCAATACCTCTTCTGACGAACCCTAAACCCTTTTTTATTACTGCAACTTTGATCACCACACCACCACCTCCTTGCTATCCAGTCCGGAAGTCTCTCCGAAACCGAGTTACTTGCATATCGATAACTTAAAATTCAGATATGTCACTAGTAACATCTGTCTTTTTTTTCTCTTTCTCTTATGTTTACGGTGGGTTTCCAGATTTGTGTGTAAACCATAGATTGAATTCATCTAGTTTCGGTTCCCATGTACATGAATCACACGCATTTTTCACATTCTTTCGTGAACTTTTGCATACTAATAGTGCATTGAGCTTTGGATGATTTTTCATGTTCTATGTGGTGAGCCACAATTAGCTTATATGATCTTATTAACATTTTTTTCTGGGTAAAGTCATCTCCGAAATTTCATTCTGTTGCTGCTTCACATTGAACAGTGGCAGAGCCTAGAATTATTGTTCAAACAAAAAGTGAAAATATGCATTTTCTTTAACAAGAGATTCAAAAAAGTTGGATGGTTTCAAAAAAAAAAGTAGAGATTGATGGATGGAGAAGAAGAACACGTTTTAAAAAAAATAACTTAGGAAACACGAAAATTATGGAAAATATTGATTTAGAATATATTCTCAGCAGATTTTGGAGATATTTTAGGAAAATATACATTTCGAGCTTGGTAGAATATACATTCTACGGTCGTAGATAATGGATAAAACAGTAGGTTACATAACCTAGCAATGGTGGAGTAGAGTATTTGGGTAGAAAATAGCAAGCATACATCCGTAGATATATTAGGAAATATAGTTATAAAATCAACTGAAATCCAGAAATAAGGAAAATAGCAGCTGAATAATTCTACCATCGTAGAATTGTATTTATTTGGCAACTGAATTATTCTATGGTGGTAGATTTGTATATAATGGTAGATATGATAGTTCTACCCCTTGTTCGGAAACTCGCTAGGCGCTACGCGTGCGCTCGGGTTGGGCCTAGCGATTAATGAAAAAATCGGAAATAAATCGAAGATTAATCGGGGATTAATTTTAGGGTATTCATTATATGTTTAATATATAAACTAGTATGAGTATCAAAAGGACGTGTGTCTGATATGGTCTAGTGGCTGGTGTCTGTTGTTTTCGCTTGATTAACTCGGGTTCGAAATGTGGGAGACAGCAGTTTTGCTGATTTTTTTACCTTTTCATTACTAACAGAGAATTACAAAAATAGTCTTCTCTTCTTCTTCAACCTAAGTCGACTGGAAAATCCAGATTCATGGCCTCCCACTTTTTTTTCACGATTCTTGTCATTCAAATTTGTTTTTAATGATTCATGCACATATATAACAGATTCTGATCCTAATACATGATTTAACCTCTCAAGTTTTAGTTTCCTCACGTTTTTTAGTTTTCCGATTTGTTCGTTAAGCGGCTGCGTTACTTTAAACTATGCTTTACACGGCCAAAACTCGGGCCGGCGTGGAATGAATCCGAATTGATCTAACTCGCTATGGTAGCCTTCCGTTTCACGATTATCCAGCAGATTATACAGCTCGGCGGCCGAGTTTTTGAACAAGGGTTCTACCGCATGTAGATAGCTATGTTATTAACCAAATGTACAATCTACGGCCCGTAATTAGTAGATTATGTGTTCTGCCATTCGGTAGATCAAAAATGACATTGTGAAATACTAATATTTAGTCAACCAAAATATTTTTCATATATTTGTTTCTTGTTTATGTACATTTTAAATATTTTCCATATTTTTCTAACTGTTAAAATAATTGATATGAATTTTTAAAGTTGTCCATGGGTATCTAAGTCCAAAATAGACCAAAAAGTGATTTATGGCAAATGGACAATGTAATTGTTTTTCTATTCTGTTTTGGCAATTTTTTTCTATATTTTTTGCACACAATAATGTCTTTGTTCTCTACATAGATGCTCGTGTCGTAATTACGTGTGATTGTTTCTATTTTGCTTATATAATTTTAAATAAACATGTGTTCCCAAAAATGTTTGTATATGTAGAAGAAAGAGGAACGTCACATGCTCCATGCTTTTGTGCGAAGCTTCATGGATGCTCTGCTCTCACCGTCTCAGCCCATAAAATGAGAAGTTTGAACCAATCATCACCTCTTTGACTCACAGCGAAAGAACCCTTTACTGGACTTCCAAAACTTTTATGACTATCTCCGATGTATTAAAATAAAGAAATTTATAATAGAGGTAAGATATATTCCAATGTTTTCATTTATAATAGTAACTAGATCTCGACCCGAGGTAAGATATATTCCAATGTTTTCATTTATAATAGTAACTAGATCTCGACCCGCACAACCGTGCAAGTTTTATTAATAATAAAATATTTTAGATTACAATAAAATATATCAATAAATTAATATAATTTGGTGTTATATATTATTTAATTTTATAATAATAATTGTGTTGCTTATAATTTTATTCCTATAAAATTATAAATTTTGTATTTTTGTAATAAATTTTATTTTGAAAACATTATTATATAACAATACTGATTTACATAATTTTTGTTTTATTTATAAATTTGAAATATATGTAGAAGTTAAATAAAGTTGAACCTACATAATAGAGAATTTAGTATATAATGATTAATTAAACCAATTTAGTAAAGATGTTTAAATAATAAACCAAATTTGTTTTTAACTGATTTTTTATTTTTGTAACAAATTTTATTTTGATAATATTATTATGTAACAATGCTGATTTAAATGTTTTTGATTTATTAATTTGATATATATGTGGAAATTAAATTAAGTTGAAACTATATAATAAATAATTTGATACACAGTGATTAATTAAACCAATTTAGTATATATGTTTAAATAATAAATCAAATTGATTTTTAACTCATGAGAATATACATATGTTAATAACGATATGAATAAAGATCAAATGTTTCATCTAGAGGTGTAAATAATTGTATTACATGATAAACTCATTTAAAGGTATTACTTCTTAGTGGTCTAAATTAAAAAATCAATACGAAATAAATCATAAATTTTGTGCTAAATAGATCAGATATTTTTATTTTTAAATTAGAAATAGAAACTTTGACAAAAAATAGAAATAGAAATGACTATTTATTTTAAAATATATCTTATAAAATATTTATTAAATTAATTTTGAAAATAAAATCAATTTAATTTTTTCTTATTATTGAAATATTATTAAAAGTATTTTTTGTAGTTATTAATTTGTGTTTCAAATGAAAACTAAACTAAAATTTATTTGCTAATTATAAATGTGATAATTAAAATTTTAATTAACTACTTTCGAAAATAAATTTAAAAAGATTCTAAAAGATATTTGGAAATTTTTTTAGATATTTATTTAAGATATATATTAGTATTTCAAATAAAAATAAAGATACTAAAAGATATTATAATTTAAATTATGTAACATTTAATAAATTTTCTAGGGATGGTCCAAATAAAAAATCACACATGAAAGAAGTCATGACTTCTATTTTAATAGTATATATTTCTAATTATAAAATAAAAAATAACAATCTCTATTATAGATGAAAAAAATAAAAATGAAATAAAAGATTTTACCTCTAAATGCTATTATGAAAATGAAAATACCAATCATCGGTACAGTAAACCACTAAATTACACATCTATATTATTAAAACAGAAATACAAATATAAAATATCTCTAAGTTTTTCAACTTATTTACAATGACATGCCACTGAATTAATTAAATGAACCTATCTTTAAGGAATCCTTGTCTTTTCCTATTTATTAAACTATTTCCTAAATCAAATTTTAACTTAATTTTAGTATTTAATATATTTACTTAAACAAATTAGCTAATTTTTAGGGATATTCAAATTTAAAATCGATTTTAACTATATTAAACTTGGATAATGTTACCATTAATTATTTTGAACAAAAATCAAGTTTAAATGCGATACTAAACAATATTATGAATATTCCTAAAATATATGTTTAACTTGCCATTAATTATTTTGAACAATAAAATTTATATATGCTAAGATTTAAATATCTTAAAACAACTTATAGAACAATATGAAATACTTGTAAGTGAATATTATTTTTAATAAAATATAATCTCACCTAAGATTATATATATTTCAAAATTTTTTAACATATACGTTTAATCATTTCAGTTACTATTAATTATTTTCAACAAGAAAATTTAAATATCTTTGTAAAACAATGTTTAATGTTTATGACCAAATATTTTTTTCTAACGTATCTAAATCTCACCGTATTATCCATATCTGATCAAAATATTTAAATTCTTATTACATTTGAAAAATAATTTAGTGTTAAAAGAAATATTATTCAAACATATCTATATATAAATATTTTGTCAAAAGTTTAGTAGCGGACACGGATCACTATTTTCTACAGTACGTAAACTATTTGGTTGTTGTATTTATAAAATATTTAAAATATAATAAATATTTAAAATATAAACCAATAAACATTTAAATAATATTCATTTATATAAAATGAAAATAACAACCCGTGCATCTATATCATTAAAGAGATATTGGTTATAGGCTTATAGCCTTATAGCTGTTCCAGTTTTGAATTGAAGATGGTTTGTTTTTTCGTTTGCCTCCATGTAACAGTTCTGAAATTTTCAATAGAAAAGACTTCTAGTCCCATCTGCAAATTTTACGTAAGTATGTCATTTTGTAGCTATGTTATGAATTTGGTCAAGATTCAAATTATTCACAGATTTTAATACTTTTATATGGGTCGAAAATGTGAAAGCTCCTGTTTAACATGTGCATATGTACCATTTTGGTTGTATTTGTGCAGATTACAAATTATTTCTCGAATTTGTATTCACATCAGAATAATTAATCATCTTAATGAATTTAGTCAAAACCAAGTAGCACTCGTGGCGCGTCCCTGCATTTCAGATTATCCCGTACAAATTCTCCAGGTCACACACGTGATACAGAGAACTTAATCCATACTTAACAACATTTTTCTAATCTGACGCATGCAAACATGAATAATCTAGAATCTACGCACTTGGGAATTATACTGGAATATGCAGTTCTTCGATTATACCGGCCCAAATACGACGTAAATATATTTAATACCATATTTAATCTTTGTAATCAATATGAACATCACAGAAATGTCAAAAAAAACATCACAGAAATTATGTTCCAACAATATTTTTTTGGGACGCCTAACATACATAACCATTAGACTGGACTATAATAAGCATCACTCTTGCATTTTAAAACATGGTGTTAATTAATTAATATCAACATATTTTGGTAGATAGTTGATTATGAATAATAACTTATGCTAGAAAGTGCTTTTTCTTCTTTGAGTCATTTACCAAACTACTTATAATTAATGAAATACTACTCCCTACAATATATCCTGTTTGTGTAATCATTATTCTTTTTTTTTTATCAACAAAGAATGATCTTTGTTACGAAACTGTGTACTTGTGATAAACGAGAGAAGCAAAAAATGACACAGCGAACAAAAACTAACGGTTTAACTTAACATCACTTGGTTATTGATATGAAAGTGTTAAAGTTTTGTAATCATAAAAAAAATATATATATATATATACTAATTAACTGAAAATCTTGATCTTGATAATGATATGAAAGTGTTAAAGTTATTCCAATTTATTTAAAAGACGGAACAAACAACAACACCAAGCGACAAAAACGACATGGATAAATCGTTTAGCAAAAAAAAAAAAGACAAAAACGACATGGACTCGAGTACTTGGGGAAATATCCATATGGTCAAATTTTTATTTTTTTATTGTTATAAGAGCTAGAAGATACGATTCATACGATATGGAATATGGTCGTGTTTATTATTTTTGACCCAATAATGGGACTCCTTTTTGTCCAATAAATTCTTGTTTTGTTCATTAGATTCATTGAAAAAAGCTCATACTTGTCATTACGATGAAACTTCCCATCTTATAACTTTCATATAAACTAGAATCAAAAATTTCATCATCATGCAAGGTTGTCTTGGGCCCTCTATCTTTAATTAGTTATGATCGCTTAAGAATCCTTCCTAATAATGGTCATAATAAAAGGTATCAACTATTATTGTTTCGGTCTTCATTTTGCTGAACATTTATATGCATAAATAAATAATTTCTGATATATAAAGTTTAGTATTATATAAAAAAGTAGTTGTTCAATGTTAGATTCTTAGCAAAAGAAAAAGAAAAGAAGAAAGAATAGTTGTGTACAAGATTCGATGGCTTTGTGTAAGTAGATTTTGCTATGATCATCAGGTTTAAATGGTAGAATGCATTATTATGGCTAATATATACTATATATATTGATGACTGAGGAGTTCATATCTATTAAGACATCCTTAGTAAAACTACTAAACCTTAAAATTATTTGCAACTTCCTTTATTGTGAATTTGTGATTTTAATTTAAAACTACAAATAAACTTTTATTCATGTTTTAATTTGAGTATCTAAGAAAATCTGTAGAACTTACGTGGGGAACAGATGAACCTATATGTGCATGAACTTGAACGAGCCGGTGCCTTACGAATGTTTTTAATATACATAAATCCGTTCTCATCTATAAGCAAATGAAATTAAAAAATACATTATCACTAATCTAATTAATTGGATTCATCTGTATGAATGCAAATACTTGTTTGATTCCAGATATTTGCGTTCCAAATGAGAGAGTCAGACACTTAGGATTTCGGATATGGTTTTAATATTTTTTTTGGCAACATGGTTTAGATCTATATGCGTCTCTCCTATCTTTTATGAGAATATACACTTCCTCATCTAATAGTATCGAGTTTTAAAAAAGCCTAATAGTATCATAGTTTAATATTATACTAGATTTTGACCCGCCCTTCAAAGGGCGGGTATATTTTTTGTTTTAATTTTCATTATGAAAAATTAATTTTTATATTTGTTTTAATCATATTTTTTTGTAATCCTATTTGTGTTTAATACTAATTTAATTTAATATAATTTTTGTTAATTGTATTAAATATGTCAAATTGCATAACTATACAATTATGTTATATGCATTTCAGAAATTATCTTTAAACTTTATTCCTAGTTTTTTCAACATATTATATTTTCTTAGTAGTTACTTAACATAATTAGTCAAAAATATTAGTACAAAAAATAATTCGGAATGGATCCGAAAATCAAAATCTCATACTCTATTAGACATGGTCTATATAATCAAACGGTTCTTAAAATGTTATATCTGAAAGCCAATATCAAATCCAACCCGCTCCAATCTGCCCAGAAGACCGAACAGTTTTTTTAAAAATAAATATGAAAAATGATTTTTGATATATTATGTTAAATATATATATATTGTAATTATATTAAATTTATATTTTTTATTTAAGTATATTAGTTTCATTTTTAACATTTTAGATTTTTAAAAACTGTTTTATAAATTTAATTTAATTATTATGCCAAATTCTTGTGAAATTATTAAGGAAGCTTATTCTTTACATCAATCCATATTCTTTTATAATTAAAATGCCTTTTTTGTTTTAGAAACTTATTTGTTATTTTTAAATAATTTTATTTCTATAAACTGCAAGTTTAGATATTTTGTACTTTATTACATCTATACATTTATTGTTTGAATTTTTGATTATACAATAAAAGTAATTTTAATTTTACTGGGTTTACGAACTTGATTTATATTATTTGCTTCCGATATAAAATATATCGTTTAAGTGGGCCAGTGAAAAAATATTTATTATTTAATGGAATATGAACTGGATTTCGCTAAACGCCAAAAAATTATCTTATTTATAATATAATTGGTCAATTTATATCTCTTTTTATTATAATGTTTGTATTTTCCAAAAAGAAAGAAAAATAAAATGTCAAAACATTAAAAATCCACTTGGTCTCTTTTAGTTTAAGTTATGTAACCAAGTGTAATACAATGTTTTCACGTTCTTCTTCTCTCTCTCCCCCTATAAACCCGCTCTTTCTTTTCTGTTTTTCATCGTTTATAACCTGAGTGGCCCCCGCTCCCCCGATTATGGTGGTAATATTCCTTATTTATTTAATTTTTGTTGCAGTTACCATATTAAAAATGTATATATTTGTATAATGCAGTTATAAAATTTAAAAGTAGACACAACTTTGATCAATAGGACACACTTCAACTTTAATAGTATTGATTTGTTGCTGTTAACTGAAAATGGTTTTTAGGTTTAACTTTTAACATGAATAGAGAGTTTGTTAACTTTATGTAAGCAATTCGTTTAAAATATTTGGTTATATAAGCTTCGAACTAGCTATTGGTTATATAATTATGATAATTTCGACATGATTTAGGTGTTTAAGTGTCCTGGGAAAATCTGAATAAAATTTTCGTCTATGAAAATTGTGTAGTTATAAGTTTTCAAATTTGTAAAAAATGTTTTTGTTGAAACCTTTACTAAATAAAACGAAACTATCATAATCTCGGCTGTAAATTTTTTTAACTACACCGAATCGGCCGCAAAACCGCAAAACTGTCGGCTGTAAAAAAAGGTTTTTGTAGCACACTGAATAAAAATATCTAAATATTACTCCTTCTGTTTTTAAATAATAGATGTTTTGAGATTTTCACACTTTTTAATAGAACATATTAAAACTTACTTATTAGTGCATAGTTTTTTGTTATTTTATATTTCCTATATTTCTAAACCAATAAGATTTCAAGAAATGCAATTAATGTTTTTGAGATTCATAATTATTCATAATTAGTTGACAAAAAACTACATTGAAAATATGAAAATATATCTTTTTGAAACAAAAAAAAATTCTAGAACATATATCTTTTAAAAACAGAGGGAGTATGATATATTCTTGATAAATATGCTTTTGTGCGGACTCCATAATCGAATTTGTTTTTTTTTAAATCTCAATTTGACCGCTCTCCTTCAAAGGTTGGGCTACTAGCTACATCATGTAGTCTACATGCACTACGTATAATGTTATTGCTTTATTACTTTAAGATTCCATGAAAAACTCAATTACCAAAAGTAAAAGAAAAGTAGAGTCTAAGTTAAACAAGAAACAAAAGGAACCATAAGTGTTTTTTGCATAAACTGAGCCGATATTTAGAACACCAGAACGATTCTTTATAGTGGATACTATTAAAGAGCATCATTATTGGTGTATCTTAACTCTTGGGTCCTTAATACACATATATGTATATGTGTATATTATATGTGTATTAAGGACCCAAGAGTTAAGATACACCGATAATGATGCTCTTACGATATCTAAGTTGGTGTATAGACCAATTAAAGCTTTATCCTTTATCCTTTAAATGGATAATGTGTGATTTGGATATCTATGTTTCTCATATGGTCCACGACAGATATTATAGTGGGAGAAGTTATTGCAGTAAAGCTAATATAAAGTTGTGGAATGTATTACAATTCGAATAGTTCTTGGATTGTATTTTGATAGCAACCAATCATAATGTAATATATATCCACTATTTCTATTACTAGCCACAATTGATTTATTTGGTAGCACCTTTTCTAAACAATTGGTTCACTTGAAAACACCTTTCTAATCATATATATGAATCAATTATATTAATCTTCTTTTATTTGCGTCTTACATTTGCGACTACAAACATGTTTGAAAAAAAAAGCACTACAATAAGTTTTTTTTTTGAAGTTAATTCATCCAAGCAAAATATAAGCACGAACGGAAAACGATGATCGAATGCTACGTGCTGTTGCTTGCAGTAGCCTCAGCGCATTTTTTGCTTTTTCTATTAGCCAATAGCCACCAACATACATAACCCTTGTCCCTTGTTAGTTACACTGTAAATCTTTTTGGTCCTCAACCAGATTTGTATATTTATTTTGTGTTTACAAAATCTCTAGCCAATGTAATATTTGGGCTTCAGTAGCAAAGCCGGATTCGAGGACACTCCAATGAAACATTGATCCTAGCCTCCAATTTCTTTTTTGGAGATTTTTTTACTTAGATAAAAATTCCAAATTACAATAAACAAATGTTTTAATAGAAATTCTTAATCAATGCTTATAACCCTCAAAATCTTATATTTGGCCAGTGGTTTGTTTTTTATTAGTCCACACTTTTGTGTTCTAAAACTTAGAAGTCAAGGTTAATCAATAGTATAGTCTAAATTGTTCAAGATTTCATTTAACACACCAAGCGATATACAACACAAACCCATATATCTTACACATCACAAGTGAATCTTCTTTTGTTCAATGAAGATTTTCCCAAACACAAATGCTGCTAAAACACATAAACAATTCGCACTTTATCAAATGAAAGCAAGACACAGAATGTTGAAGGTGTTTCCAGGCCAATGGGTAGTAGAATAGAGTTAGAACTTAGAAGATGTTAAAAAAGATGGTCCAAACCGGGTAAGCGAGGAGAGCAACGATCCCAATAGTATTGGAGAGTCCATGTTTCTGAGTTAAAGCGTTTCTGAATCCATCAGAAGCTTTGATATGTTCATGGAAAAGGTAACATGCAATGATAAGACATATTACTGCCCCAACCCAACTTTCTCTTACTGTCCCAGCTATGAGACTAGGTGCAACCACCAGAAGAAGGATCAAAGCTGCTGGAATCTCCAACCAATCTACATGTTTTAATTGATTAAAAATGAAAAACAAAACAGGGTTAGGGTGTAACTGAAACTATTGTCTAATGATAAAAATGCGTGTTATGATCATTGGATTATACCTGGAAAGTGTTTAGGGCAGAAGAGCCTTATTGTGATCGAAATGAGAGCAATCCATTTCCCAAAATCTCCCCTATGAAAATCCATTGAATACCATTTTAGTTGTTAAATCTTTACAACAACAACATAACATCGTCATGTTAAAGATCCCTTGTTGTCAAGGACGGTTTTGGATATATGGCAATGAAACATTCGTTTCGATTCTCAAACTAACATATATGTCTTAACTAAAATTTGTCTTAAAATGTTTGTAGTCTTTTAAGTCTCAGGGTCAGTCTTATTTGTTCTTTTATTACCTGAAGAAGTTAAAGATAACGTAAGGAAGTGTGAGAAAGATGTATGGCACCAAAAGGGTAGTCAACATTTTGGTTTTCCAGTTGGTCCGATCCAATATCAACAGATAGCTGACACAACAAACGATAACAAAACCCATTACAATAGTGATCCCAAACAAACAAATAAAAACATGGCTGAGATTGGTTTCTTTCTTGACTCACATGGCTGAGATTGAGGCGGCCCATTGGAGGAAAGACGTGCCAAAGCTTAAACCGCCTAGCATCGTTGCATCTTTCACGAGCTTCTTCGCGGCGTCGACAAACTCATTCAGATCAGAATTGATCAGGTTAGCCGCGGTTTCCTCCTCAGTCTTCATGGCCAAATAATCAACTCTTCCCATATTGAACTCTTTTCTTTTGAACTCTTAAATGTAAAATCTCTAACAGAATACAGTTTTGAGTTATGACTTATAAGTTGTGACTATTAGTGAACAGAGCAGAAAACAGAGTACTGCGCAAGCTGTAGTTCAATCCTCTCCCGCCAAGCCCAGACTTACGCGTGAAGAGAAAGGCAAAGCCAAAGTCTCAGATGAAGACAAAGCTTGCTCCAGCTCAGCGCCCAACTTGCTGTTCCAAGAACAACGGTCACAAGCGAATATTCCTCCTAAAAGTAAGCATCACGACAAAGCAGTGTCGAAGGGCTGTACGACTGAAGTCGAGCTGTCCAATCCATTCTCAGCCCTCGATGCTGCTCCCACGATCTGATGCAGACATCTGTCCCTTCCGTCTCAGATTAGGGCTTTCACTCTTGTTGTATAAATGCACCTCCTTTGTAATCGAACTCTGCAAGGAAAAGAAAATAAAAGATCAAAACTTTATCTCTCTGTTCTAGCTTTCAAGGTTTCTTTTATGGTATCAGAGCCATGGAAGCTCAAAACCTGGAAGTTTATCACCCTCCTTCACTTACCATCGACAACAGTGTCACCATCACCTTGACTGAGAAAAACTACATTCTGTGGAAATCGCAGTTTGAAGCTTTTCTCAACGGCCAAGGCCTTCTCGGCTACGTGACGGGTCAGACACCTCAGCCACCTGAGACTCTTACCGTCACCGGCATTGATGGCACCGCTACTCAGACCCCAAACCCTGACTCTGTCAAATGGTTTCAAACGGACCAAGTGGTAAAGTCATGGCTTTTAGGGTCTTTCTCCGAAGACATTCTCAGTGTGATTGTCGACTGCCACTCATCTCACGATGTTTGGACGTCTCTGGCTCGCTACTACAACCGCTCAACCTCTTCCCGTCTCTTCGAGTTGCAGAGGAAGCTTCAGACCACCTCCAAGCAAGACAAGCCGATGGCGACTTATCTTCAAGATATCAAGTCGATCTGCTCTCAGCTCTCATCCATTGGCAGTCCTGTTCCTGAGCGTATGAAGGTGTTCGCCGCTCTTCATGGACTTGGTAGAGACTATGAACCTATCAAAACCACCATCGAGAGCTCCATGGACGGCTTCCCTGTACCCACCTTTGAAGATGTGATTCCTCGCCTCACAAGCTATGATGACAGAATCCAGAGCTATAACACCGAATCTAGCGTCTCTCCACATCTAGCTTTCTATTCTCAACGAGGACGTGGGAACTACTCTCAACGAGGACGCGGAAGAGGCCAAGGACGCGGGTCTTTCTCAACTAGAGGAAGGGGTTTTCACCAACACGTCAAACCTCCAGACTCCAACACTCCAAGACCTGTCTGCCAGATCTGTGGGAAGCCAGGTCACAACGCTTTGGGTTGCTGGCACCGCTTTGACAACAGCTATCAGCTGGATGATCTCCCTGCAGCTCTCACCGCTCTCCGCATCACAGACGTCACTGGACACGAGTGGTTTCCTGATTCTGGTGCGACTTCTCACGTCACAAACTCTCCACAGAACCTTCAGCAGGCTCAGGTCTACAACGGTTCAGACTCTGTTATGGTAGGAAATGGTGAGTTCCTTCCCATTACACACACCGGCTCCACTAGTCTGACCACTGCTGCAGGTAAAATCCCAGTCTCTGATGTTTTAGTCTGCCCCAACATTGCAAAGTCTCTTCTTTCGGTCTCTAAGATGACTTCAGACTTTCCTTGCTCTGTTGATTTTGACTGTGAAAATGTGCGTATTCTTGATAAGGCAACAAAGAGGCTTCTTCTTCAAGGACCTCGCACTAATGGCCTGTACTCTCTGCAATCTTCTCCTCCGCGGATCTTCTACTCCAACAGGCAGATCAGTACGAGTGATGAAGTGTGGCACCAGAGACTCGGTCATCCCAACCCATCTATCCTGCAGCTGCTTTCTGCAAATAAGGCTATCTTCATCAATAAAAGCTCCAAGCAAGTCTGTGAAGCATGCCATCTTGGAAAAAGCTCTAGATTACCTTTTTTTGATTCAACTTTTGTAGCTAGTAGACCTTTGGAGAGGGTCCATTGTGATCTTTGGGGCCCTTCTCCTGTTGCTTCTGTTCAAGGGTTCCGCTTCTATGTAGTCTTCATCGATCACTACACTAGATTTTGTTGGTTTTATCCCTTGCGTTGCAAGTCTGACTTTTATGAAATCTTCATTAAATTTCAAGCTTTAGCTCAGAATATCTGTCAAACAAAAATCAAAACTTTCCAATGTGATGGAGGAGGAGAATTTACCAGTCATAAGTTTCTTCATCACTTGGAACTTGAGGGGATTCAGCAACACCTCTCTTGCCCTCATACGCCTCAGCAAAATGGTCTTGCTGAGCGTAAGCATCGACAGATCACTGAGCTGGGACTAGCTTTGATGTTCCACGGCAAGGTCCCTCAGAAGTATTGGGTTGAAGCTTTCTTCACAGCCAACTTCCTCAGTAACTTGCTGCCTCACACGGGCTTGTCTGACTCCAAGAGTCCCTTTGAGCTGCTGCATCAAAAACAACCTGATTACAGGGCTCTCCGTGTGTTTGGCTGCGCTTGTTACCCCATGCTTCGAGAGTACTCTGCAAACAAGCTTGACCCCAGATCACTTCAGTGCGTTTTCTTGGGTTACCACGAAAAATTCAAGGGGTATAGGTGCTTACTTCCTACCACTGGAAGAGTCTATATCACACGTCATGTGATATTTGATGAGGCTTCTTTCCCTTTTGCGGAGAAATACTCTCATCTCCATCCTACTACCAAGTCTGTTCTTTTGAAAGCTTGGCAAGAGACCTTTGTTCAGCGTTCAACAGAGTCGTCAGATCCCAAACGGCCCTTTCAGTCGATTCCTAAACAGGTATCTCTGCAAAGGTCTGCTTCCCCTGTTCAAATGACAAGCGGATCTGCAAGTTCTGTTGTTCCTCTGCCTCAACTGCCCTCCTCCGATGCATCTGAACCCTCCCAGCAATCGAGTGTGACTACGTCTTGTGAAGAGCAATGTTCTGGGTGTACGTCAGGCTTAGATCCTGTTTCTATAGGCAACAGCGTTGCTCCTTCACAAGCACGGTCAGTCCAAGCTCATGTTCCGTCAGTTCCCACTGCAGCTCCGTCTTCGCATCCTATGATCACAAGGTCTAAAACCGGGATAGTAAAGCCTAACCCTCGCTACGCTTTGCTTACGCAAAAGGCTGCTCATCCCCTACCTAAAACAGTAACAGAAGCGCTCAAACATCCAGGCTGGAACAACGCCATGACTGAAGAGTATGACAACTGTGAACTTACCAAGACTTGGTCTCTGGTTCCTCGTACTCCCTCTATGAATGTTCTCGGCTGTATGTGGATCTACAGAAACAAACTCAATGCAGATGGCACCTTCAAGAAGCACAGAGCTCGGATTGTTGTAAAAGGAAATGAACAATCCGAAGGAGTTGACTATCTTGAAACCTACAGCCCTGTTGTGCGCTCTGCAACGGTGCGTACTGTTCTCCATACTGCTACTGTAATGCGCTGGGACATCAAGCAACTCGACGTCAAAAACGCCTTTCTGCACGGTCATCTTGCAGAGACGGTCTACATGCGCCAACCAGCAGGTTTTGTTAACAAAAACAAACCGGATCATGTCTGCTTGCTACACAAATCTCTCTACGGTCTAAAGCAGTCTCCGCGTGCTTGGTTCGATAAGTTCAGTACTTACCTCCTGGAGTTTGGTTTTGTCTGCAGCATAAAGGATCCTTCCCTCTTCATCTACTCCAAAGGCAAAGACGTGATGATGCTCCTTCTTTATGTAGATGACATGTTGATCACAGGCAACAACTCCTCTGTTCGGCACCGGTTCCTTACAGAACTTGAGACTCAGTTTAGAATGACTGATCTCGGTCCCATGCACTACTTTCTTGGGATCCAAGCCAAGTATCTTGAAGATGGTTTGTTTCTGTGCCAACAGAGTTATGCCGAAGACATTCTTGCTGTAGCTGCTATGTCAGATTGCAAGCCTGTTGCAACACCACTGCCGATTCAGCTCAACCTTGTCATTGACAACGACACACCTTTCTCTGATCCTCGGTTCTTCAGAACGTTGGCTGGGAAGTTGCAGTATCTCACGTTAACTAGGCCCGACATTCAGTTCGCCGTTAACTATATCTGCCAAAAGATGCACTCCCCTATGACCTCAGATTTTAATCTGCTCAAGCGTATTCTTCGGTATGTCAAAGGCACAATCACCATGGGGATAAACCTGACTAGCGACACTGATTTCATGCTCAGAGCTTACAGTGACAGTGACTGGGGTGGTTGTTCTTCTTCTAGACGATCCACTGGTGGTTACTGCACCTACCTTGGAAGCAATCTTATCTCTTGGTCTTCACAGAAGCAAGACTCAGTGTCGCGTAGCTCCACCGAGGCTGAGTATCGGGCTCTTTCTGAAGCAGCTTGTGAAATCACTTGGATGTGCATCTTGTTGCGTGAACTAGGCATTCCTCTTCCTGAAACGCCGGAGCTCTATGGAGACAATTTATCCTCAGTTCACTTGACGGCGAATCCAGCCTATCACAAACGATCTAAGCACTTTGAGCTCGACTATCACTTCGTTCGGGAAAAGGTTGCTCTCAAAGCTTTGATTGTTCGCCACATTCCTGCTCATCAACAGATAGCCGACATCTTCACTAAATCTCTCCCGGGACCGGCGTTCGTGTCTCTTCGCTCCAAACTAGGTGTTGATGTTCCACCTACACCAAGTTTGAGAGGGGCTATTAGTGAACAGAGCAGAAAACAGAGTACTGCGCAAGCTGTAGTTCAATCCTCTCCCGCCAAGCCCAGACTTACGCGTGAAGAGAAAGGCAAAGCCAAAGTCTCAGATGAAGACAAAGCTTGCTCCAGCTCAGCGCCCAACTTGCTGTTCCAAGAACAACGGTCACAAGCGAATATTCCTCCTAAAAGTAAGCATCACGACAAAGCAGTGTCGAAGGGCTGTACGACTGAAGTCGAGCTGTCCAATCCATTCTCAGCCCTCGATGCTGCTCCCACGATCTGATGCAGACATCTGTCCCTTCCGTCTCAGATTAGGGCTTTCACTCTTGTTGTATAAATGCACCTCCTTTGTAATCGAACTCTGCAAGGAAAAGAAAATAAAAGATCAAAACTTTATCTCTCTGTTCTAGCTTTCAAGGTTTCTTTTAGTGACACAATAGCAGAGTATTTATGATTGCTGTTTCTTTGAAAATTTCAGATAAGTAATTAAGAAAGTATATGCTTTGAGTTTTGGATATCTTTGGAGCTGCTCACCACGTCGGCTTCGCTGGTGACACTGACCGATGGTGGCTCCACCAAGGGTCGCTCGTTTTCATATACAGCTCATCTTCATATCTCCACATTCATAGCGAAATTTTCTACTAATCATATTAAATTCCATATTTTAGTTCTACAAGTAACCAACATTTTCAATATACTATAATGCCTTAGGTTTATAAAATTAATAACCTAAAAAGATTTCGACAACTAAGCCATTGATTTGCATTCATCAGCAGATAAGTATCAGAGTTGGTGGTATGAGATTTTGCTTTTGTAAAAATAACATAAAAGTAAGAGACTGATTTAACTAGAATAATTAGCAATCAAGAAAGGCTTCCAAGTCTCAACACGGACACAACTACAATAACTTGAAAATCTAGTCTTGAAGGACCCATGAGTAGCGTACACCAAACATATATCTCAGTTTTAAAACTTAGTAATAGACATCTCCACATCTTTTTCACCTTCAAGAAGAATTGCCATCTGCTTTGTTAGAAGACTCAGGAGCTAGCTTCTTCGATGGACTCGACTCTGCTGAGGTTGCATTCATTAAAACACGTTTCACTCCTCTTCCAACAACACCCAAATGAGTAACACCTGATGATGAACCTGCTGCTCCTCCTACTGCACCAGTGTGAGCAGTGGAGACTGTAGGCGACTCCAAGTCTTTCCCGTTGTTTGCAGTTCCCATCCGAGAAGAGCTCATTTCACAAGCAGCAGCAGGAGCAATAACCTTGTCCCCAGTATTTTCCTTAGCTGAAGCCATGCCCATTAGCTCAGCAAGACGTTGCTTTGGGTTCTCTGCCTGTTGTTTCAAGTCCTCAAACTGCACCAAACAAAGGGTGATATTAGCATGGGATTTTAGAATTATCTTTTACAATAATCAAGTTCACTTGCCTTCTTTTCTAGGTCTTCTGCGAGACCAGATAAGTCTCCGACCTCAGCTTCCTTGTCTGAAGCTGACTTATCGATGTATGGAACATTGGATGATTGTTGGATTCCTTCCTCTATCTCAGAGACAGCTGAGGAGGAAGTTACGGAAACAGATGGACCCTTGACCTCATTAGTGAGCCTCTCCATCCTAGATTTGCAGATTAACAGAGCCTTTAGACAATATGGTATCGCTTCCTTAGGCTGGCATCCTGTCTCTAGACAGATGCATATGCGGAAGTTTCTGAGACGTTCAAGTTAAGTTCACACAGTCCAACAACAAAATGCACGGAAAAGAAAAGAAAAGAAAAGCAAGACAATATATCAAAGGATACAGTTCGGCTGTGCGTCGACTGTCGGGTTCAACCAGCCGCTCTAGGATGGACAGTGCGTTCTTGTAGTCACTCAGGGAAGTCTCGATGTCCTCTGAAACCAAACGTTCAGGAGAAGACTTAAATGAGAAAATGGGACACCGTGAAGGTGAAATAAGAAAGAAACTAACCTCTCTCTAGTGAGATTTCAGCAAGGGTACAGAGAATATCCACTTTCTCCATTGTATCAGTTGACTGTTTGTCAGTAATAGCCCTCGCGATGTCGAGCATTTTCCAGGCCATATCCAAATCAGACTCATCTTCATCGGCATCAGCATCAGATAGGTCATCCTCTTGTTGACTATCTTCACCATCCTCTCCTTGCTCTTGACCACCAGAACCTACAAATAAAAACGAGAGAGAAAAGAAATGCTCAGAAACATTTAAATAGACAATCCTTTAATACACCAAGTTGAGAGAGTTTAAAAGACACTACAATCGAAAAGTCTGCTTCAACATAACAAAAACGAGTCCTTTGCTTCATCAACCAAAGGGGAAAGGAGGTGCAACCACAGTCAAATCTATATTCTATAGAGTTGAGAAGTCCAAAGTTTCAGACTTTGAGTACCTTCTTGGGCACCACTTGAACTCCCCTGTCTCTCCGGATCACTCGACACAACAGAATCACCGTTTGCAGTGTTCTTATCATCGCTAGACTCCTGCTGCTGAGTTTCACCTTCTTTCTTTGGCATGTTACCAAGTGGATCCGCTTCAGCCTGAGCCTTCTCCAGCAGAGCTGATCCATACTTGTAGTAAGCGTTTACACACTCAGCAGCAAGCTCACCATAGTGCCCAACCCTAAAAACACACATTAAAAGTTCCATTAGAATCCTTATAAGCACGCACTTGACACATAACTACTTAATGTTCCAAATCAAAATCTCGTGAAAAATGGAAACCTGATCTCTAGGGCACGGCTGAAGCAATCGACAGCTTCGGCGAAATCCATCTCTTTTAAAAACACAGAGCCTTTCTCAGCGAGTTCATCGGCGAACTCGAGCGTCTTCTCACGCTCCTCTTCGGATAATACGGCATCTGTCACAGCGCTCTCCGCCGACGCGTTGTTGTTGTTGCAAGTCGATTCAGTGCCTCCTTGAGCGGCGGATTCGACGGTGGCTTCGATCGAGGCTTGGTTTGGTTCTAGGGTTTGCGCGACTTCCGTGACCGAAGCTTCAGATGCTGATGCTGCTGCTGCTGCTTCGTCAACCATAGCTCAAGCTTGGGGATTTGGATCTCTGAGTGAATTTGAAAATGGGAGAAGAAGAAAGAAAGAAAGGAAAGTAAAGTAACGCGAAATTGTGAATTTGTAACCCTAAACCCACTCTTCGTCTCTTTATTTTGGCGGACTTGGAGCAAAATATTGATTCAATGTCATCATCGTGGTTTTGTAAAATATGACCCCAGAGAGAATGTGGATGTTGATGAGGGTGAAATGTGGCCCAACTTAAGGCCCATAGGTCCAAAGAAAGTAGTTTTCTGAGTGAGAGAGTCCACACTATATTCAATAGCATATAGCACCTCATAATAATCAGATGGCTAAACCGGTTAAGACATTAAAACTGGATGGAACGAATTAAATTTTTAAAACTACCAAATTAGAAAACCAACAAATCTTTATTCTATAAATAATCTACTTAGCATGGATTCTTTTGTCACATTCATTTCTCTGATTTGTAAAATCGTATTTTTAGAAGCAGTTTTATTATTATTGTGCAGCTTACTAATCAGAAGCCAGAATCACCAAAATTTAGAACATTGGCTGAAAGGGAAATGTATATAATAATTTGGAACTAAATTTTTTTGGAATTTAAACAAAAAACAAGTACTGATGACAAATTATGTCGGAAGATACAATATCTACCCTGTGGGATTATATAATGCATAATAATGATAAGGTGTAAGAAGGTGTTCCATTCCACCAAACATGCAAATCTCGTGGATTTAAACTACATAATAGTGATTCAAATCAACGAGTCAATTTTTCTAGATATTACATATCAATAATTCAATAAAGAAAATCTCAAATTATTATTCTAGCATGATTTTATGCAGTAAAAGATGCTTTTTCATTAATATTCTCAAATTAGGTAGGTTGGAGAAAACGATGCATTACAACAGACAAAGGTTGTGATTGTCTTCATCCTCTGTTTTTCAAAGGTAATTAGCAAACAGATTAATAGATTTACTTTCACACGACTTAGACTAATTAAAAAACAAAAAGTTTGTGATTTATCAGTTTCCTCCTATGAAGTATTATGATTGGTATAGTATTATAATTTTTGATGCATCATCACTATGCATAGTATTATGATTGATCTTTCAGAGCTCAAGATTCAACACTTGTCTCTTCTTATCTGACTCACTTTTCCAGCTACGCCCATCAGATTTCTCTTCCTCCTCCTCATCCTCTGAGCTATGACCACCGCCATTATTACTGAACAACTCTCTACCAACAAGCGGGCTTTGTGGAGAATCCGACCTCGACAAACTTATCAAGCTCTGTGTTTCCCTACCTAACAAACCAGGCTGGTCCAAGGATAGCAAAGTCTTTCCCGGATGCTTACGGATATGCATTCTATATTTCTGCAAATATTAAATATCATTTCACAAACTGTCAAAAATCATTCGTTCATACATCAAATGTTTCAAGTTTTTGTAAATAAGAAGAAGAGAACTTTTATAGTACTTACTTGTAAATGGCTCTTGACTTCATCATTGGTTAAACCATCAACTTTCATCTCATCTCTAATCTGCTTTGGTGTTGCCACTGGTCTCACATCAACAAACAATAACAATCTCAGTATTGAGATACGAAGTTGGCTCCTTTTTTGATTAAGGAACTAACCTTGTGAACCTCCAATCCTCTGGAGAGCATCAACGAACCTACGGTGAAGATCCTGTGACCATCTCCTTCTCTGCTCTTTCTTCGGAATGTGGTGATGATGACTCTGTAAAGGTCTGTTGAGTTGGTGATTCTGTTCAATTCTGCTACAGTCCCTCATCATCATGTCTGAAGGTGGAGGAGTCATGAGAGACAGAGGAACCGGAGGAGGGTTAAATGGCATAAATACCCCTCTCTGATTAAGATTGTAACATGTCTGAAATGGAGTCTGAGTCACACCTCGATCTTCTTCTCTGTTTGTCTGTAAGAAAAAAAAACAGAACATGATCAAAGGGTAATAAGATCAAATAAAAACATAAAAAGGTCTGATAATTAATTTGAATTACCGAGTTAGAGTTGGAGATCCATAACTGGGCAGAGCTCATCCAGTTCTTCTTATTATCACTTTCCGATTTTGCCCCTTGACCCACATCGAATCTCCCATTTGATGCCATCATCACTGATGAAGCCTCTTCCTTTAACCTCTCAATCGCTACACAAAGAGAAACAATTTAGTAAAAATCCAAACTTTTACATGAAAACAAAACTGAGAATCGAGAGAGAGACCTTCGTTCAATAAGAGCATGCATAGAGGGAGCTCTCGTTTAAAAACATCGATCTTTTTCCTCTCATCCTCTAATTTTCCGACATAACCATCGATCTCAGACAGTTTCGAATGATTGTCTTTGATTTTCGACACTTGGTCGAGAAATTGAGACAAGGGTTTTTCTAGAGAGTACAAGGAAATATTCAAATTAAGACTCATCCTTCGATCTGTATCTGTTTGAACCATCTAAAAACTATGAAGACAAAAGAAGCTACAGACAGACAAAGACGTTTATATAGAAGAATTGAAGAAGAGATCAGGGAAGAAGATGAAGGACGCGGAAAATTGTAACCGCTGTAAATAAAGGGAATCTCGAGGGCGTTTGCGTAAAAATGCTTTAATTAGATTTGGCTTTAAATGGAATGAAGAATCTTTTTGTGATGCCTGTACACACGCGGCGAATCGTTACACTAACTTGTATATGTATTACCTTTTCTATTTATTTATTTTGATTCTTTTCCTTTTGTTTTGCCTGATAATAAATACATCATATCCAATTTTAGGAAACTTATTACTATTTCCCAGTGCTTACCATTAAAGATTCTCATATTCCTTCCTCTCTCTTGTAGTTTCTGTTTTCTAAATTAGAAAAAGTGAGTGTGTAAGAATGGCTGGTACTATTACTATTTTATGCACAACCAATGAGGTTGTACAAATCTCACTGGATATATGTTTTACAAGAAATAACTATAAATATAGTACTTATATAATATGTTTGTAAATTGATGATTTGTTTTGAAAATTGGACTCTGAAAAGCAAAACAGGTGTCAAGATATATATACATACACATAATTGATTGTATAATATTATGGAGATTGATTTGAACTTATTTTTATATTAGTTAATATATATCTTTATTCTGAAATATAAGGAAAATTGGCACTAATGTTATAGAATATTAAGTTAAACATAATTTAAAATTTAAAGTAATAAAAATCATTATATTTATATCATAAAATTATACAAATTTTACAGATGGTTCATGGAAAAATCAGAAATCCTATTCGGGACAAGGCTGATATAGTATTCCGGAAAGTTTTGATTGTTTAATGGGAGCGAGAAATACAAAAGCGAGGTAGTCACCATTTCACTCGGAAATAGAAACTCTCATTTGGACAACTGAATGTATGAGGAATCTATGACAATTTACTGTTATTATATTTGCAACAGATTGTTCTCAGTTGGTGAATGTAATTTTGGAACCAGAAGAATGGCCAGATTTTATAAGTTATCTGGAGGACACAAAAATTTTGAAGACAAATTTTAACAGCTCATAATTCATTCATATATCATGGCCGCAAAATTAAAGACGGAAAGTGTTACACGTAGTGTAAAAAAGCAACCGTCGTTTGTTTATATAGATGTGAAGCTATCAATTTGGTTTGCAAAGTCTATATGAGTATGTTTTATACGTTGCTGACAAAAAAAAATATACAAATTTTGTCTTTTCATAAAATTTGCATATGAATTTTTCACATTTTTGAAATCTAATACACAGCTTACGTATCATGTGTATATATATTTTAAAAAATAATTGCACCATGCTATATAACGTGTACGTTGTGCACTATGCTACACAACTTATACATCATGTAGCATGCCAAGTGTCTTGACATCATGCAGTATGCAACTTACTATGTTATTTTAGTTCAAAAAAAAACTTACTATGTCACATATATATATTTTTTATAATCAGCTACGTACGTAATTTGCAAATTATAGAGATATATTCAACTATATACCAAAATCAAAAATGATAATATGAAAATTTGTAACAGAAAATTATGATTGAAAAGGAACTGAATTACTGAACATAAAATTGTGTTTGTAATATCTATATCTCAAATATGGTTTTATACTCAAACTTTGTTTTAACTTTTAATGGAACAAAATCGACAGTATCTCGTATGTGGCGTTGATACTGTCGATTTTATTAATTTAAAAACCAGTGGAGAGAAAACCAAAAACAAAAAGGTTAAAAAATCGTAGTGGTCAAAATTCGGCATAGTCTCATTTACTATACAACATCCATTTACATTCACATTAAGATACAGTTTAAAGAAATCACGTAACCATTGAATTTAGAAATTTATACTATAAACTTTTGAGTGCTTTTCATGTGTTTGGTTGCTTATCTTTTGCGTTTTGTTTGTCTAAAGTTCTTTAGCAGATTATAAGCAAGTAAACATTTCAATATGGAGACTCTTTATCTCGATCCGCCGGACATCCTAGTCTATCAGAGGAAAAAAAGGACTCCTTATTCAAAGTAGATGATTGTATATATTTTAATATATCTCGCAACTAGTCGCTGCAACACTAGCTAATTAGCAATTAGCAAAAAGGATCTTTCGTACATTCCATTGTAAAAGATCCCACGACGCAAAGCAACTTTATTCAACGCTTTTTCCTGATAGCCAAACACAAATTTCTCCCAATTTTATATAATTTAGCTTTTACAAATAATGTTTGATTCCTGTAACCAAAAATATTCCAGAATACTCCCCTATGACGCACCACAAAGGAATCTAACGGACGGACGTAGAGAAACGGCTAGTACAGCCAACTATACCACAACACATGTCCAACTAATCTAGATTTTTCACGAGAATCGTCTTTCTTTGAAGGAGGAACTGAAACGTCTCGAGTTGTGATAAGGACATCGAGAGATTGATACCGTTGATTGATTATATTCTCTCGTGTCTTCTCGTCATCACATATCCTTAACCTTTTGATTTGTTCTTCTCACCACTGCTTTTACAAAAAAGAAGTTTTGCAAAGTTCAAGCAACGATAGCTTTTGCTCTGTCTATATCTAATTTGAGGATAAGGTTCGTCGGTTTCTAGCTGCGAGAATCCACTGGTAATATATTTTTGGTGAACAATAATCCAATGATTCGACCACTAATTCTCGTTTCAATCTTCAAAGTTCGAAAATCAAATTTATAACTGTTGTCATCAATCTTTGAATATTATATATACACGGAATAATTTGATGGTGGTATACGCCCCCCCTAAGTTTCACACTTACAAATTTAATTTAAATCCAAATACATATAAGAAAACTCATTTTTGATCTTGAACTGAATCCATGCAAATCTTTTGACGTACGAAAAATTAGTTATTTTTGCCACACCTAAAGCAAGTGATTAACCACTATAATTAGATAATCCTGTACAAAACCTATAATGAATGACTTAACTACTAATCAGTGATCACCATCAACTGGTTAAGCATTGTAAATTAACAAACTTGTAGAATCGAAGAAATTACATTTTGTTAGGCTATTTTATGAAACGAATCAAAAATAAGACAAAAGAATATTTTATATGATATATGTTTTAGTGTCTTAGATATTGTTGGTAAACAATCGATACATGCGCTTTAGAAGATTCTTCCATTCTCTACAACTAAAAAGCTGAACGTTTTGAATGGTCGTAGTTTTATCATTTTAAAGATGAATAACCAATAAAGATGCTGTTTTAATTTACAAATAAAAATCAGTTACAAAAAAAAAATTACAAATAAAATAAAATAAATATGCTGTTTTCTTGTGAAATACAAGGAACAAAGAGAAAGAGTAATTCCATTTTTTTTTAACATCAGAGAAAGAAAGAGTGATAAAGTTACAAAAAAAAAGAGTGATGACAATTATTTCATAGGTAAGGTAAGTGTTTCAGAAAAAAAATATTCCATTGGTAAAATAGTAACTTGATTTGTGGTTTAAGTTTAATAATCAATCAACAAATCCGTTGTCGTCCAGCGGTTAGGATATCTGGCTTTCACCCAGGAGACCCGGGTTCGATTCCCGGCAACGGAGCTTTTTATTTTTGTAATACCTTTGATATTCTTTTAGGGTCTTAGTGAAGATGAATCAG
The DNA here is from genome assembly GCF_000801105.2 of Raphanus sativus. Classification (NCBI taxonomy): domain Eukaryota; kingdom Viridiplantae; phylum Streptophyta; class Magnoliopsida; order Brassicales; family Brassicaceae; genus Raphanus; species Raphanus sativus. The sequence goes on along the minus strand of NC_079518.1, from coordinate 7,722,411 downwards.
TAGAATAAGAGAAAAGGTAGGTAATATTCACGGATTGATATATTCAAGAGAAACATGTAGACAACAACACTGTCCAGAATCCTATATGAATAAGATGTTAAACTATTTACTTTTGTTCCCTGTGACTATTCTTTTGAGAACATACAATCATCAATTCAATGAATGAGTGAGTGAGTGAGATCTGTTTTCAACTTTCACCAAACCAGCAAGTGAAACACGATGAGCTCAAGGCTTGTAGTAAATGACGCTTGGTAAAGGCTGAGAGATGGAACTTGATAAGAATCAAGTGCCTAACGTCGCGAAGTTCGGTACTTGGACCTTGAAGGTCTCTGTAATGAAAGATGAAAACAAGTTCAGTTTCAGACATTTATCCAGGGAGGTCAGGTGAGTCAAATGAAGTCGTTAGAGGCATAATGCAAAAGAGAGTTTGAAACCGAAGAGAGTGTACTTACTTTCATAGAACTCAAATTTGCTCCTGAACCAGGTGTAAGACCTAAGGGGAAACAAGTAACAACAGATAACACAAGTTGAGATTACCACAAAACAAAACCTTTAATACAAACTGTACTGTATAATGACTTTGTACCTGAGACAAACTGCGAAGGCGTAGCAGGATTTGATGGAGTTTGCTCGCCAAACAAAGATCTAGGAGTTGGTGGAGCACCGAAAACTGGTGTATGTGGTGTAGCAAAGATAGAAATCGAAGGTGCTGAAGCAGGTGTGTCAGGAAACAAGCCAGCTCCTGATGTTGGAAAATTAGCTGGAGGTGTCTGTGGAGAATTTGAAACCTCTGGAGTTGCTGCTGAGTACGTAATTAACCCAGCTACTTGTGTTGAGGTTTGTGTACTTGTAGTAGTGGTAGCAGCAGGAGGTAGATGCAGAGTTGGGTGGACCCTCTTAGCAGCAGCTTCTTGTTTTGCTCTTTCCCTCCTATCAGCCTCAAGAAACGGATCATTGGATTCTCCTCTCCGTCGCTGGTCAGCAAGATACGCTCTTCTCATTGATTCAATGTATTGGTGAACATTCTCTACCTGAAACACAACAAAATTCCAAACCGATTACAAGGTGGTTTTCAACATTTGAAGGTTCATTACAACAAAGTTACCTTAGCAGCCACGTGAACAAAGAAGTCATGCACGTTAGACATGACTTTCGGAAGAGACTCCAAAACCAAAACACGTCGACTATACTTGTCAGAATCCAAAGCGAGCAACTGCTCCACCTCCTCAACCCACTGTCTGCACTCGCCTAGATACTTCTCAAACCTCACAACTGTTTGCAGCAGAAAAGCAGTAGGTTTCTTTGGGATCCCACGGTAAAAGTAAGAAACTTGAACTTCTTCTTGTTGAACTCCCTGCGCCTGAGGTTGCTGAGAATCACCACCACTGACAACAACAGCTCCTCCTCCTCCCCCACTTGGCTGTAGCATCATGAAAGAACCAACCGCAACCTCTGAATTACGAAGCAGATCTTTAACAACCAGCATAAGCTCGTGGAGAACAGCTTTCTGTCTGTCCATGGTAGTACTAATCCCACCAAGCTCCTGCAAAATTTTATAAACTTTTAATACAAGTCTAAGAGATAAACCACATAAAGAAGAAGAATAGAGAGGGATCATCCAAGAAACCTGAACAATGCGGCTTGCAACAGACTCGAAACCTTGAGTGGATATAGAAGAATCAAAAAGCCGGCTGGATTGGTCTAACCTCTGGCTTTCGGTTCTGTACTCCATTATCTTCTTCCTAAGAATATTCACACACACAAGCAATAAGATCAAATTATCAGCAACGGCAATGATCTTCAAGATTTTGGCGTTTGAACAAAGAAAAGTTGAAAGAAGAGTAATACTCAATCTCAAGGAGAAGGTTCTGAGAATCGGGATGGAGATCAGTCCATTCGGTGCTGTAACTCGCCGGAGCTTTATCGTTCGTGAACAAATACAAGAGCTGCTGCGGCTGAAACGTCGGTGGTTGTTGTTGCTGCGGTTGCGGTTGAGAGAAGAAGGAAGTGCTCTGCGGTTGCTGCGAGAAGAAGGAGTTGCTCTGCGGCTGAGATACCTGTTGCGGAGTTGAAACGGTGGTTGAGGCGTCTGCTGCGGAGTCTGAAACGGTGATTGAGGAGTCTGTTGCGGTTGCTGTGGGGTAGAGAATGGATTGAACGACGACATTGATGGAAGAACAGACGGCGGAACGAATCTAGGGTTTGTATATCGCCGGTGAGGATTTTGGAGTCAGAGAGGGAAAGATTCAAAAGCTCCTCTTTTAAACACTCGAATACGTGGAGGGAAAAGATAGTAGTTAATGACTTTATTTCATATTTTTAACAAACTTAAGGGCTCTTTTGCAAATAAGGCAATATCAATTTCTACTAGTAGAACTGAAGCAAATGAAGCTGATTTATATTATAAATCAAAACAAGGATATTTGGAATCTTTCACAGAGTTTTATTTTCTCCGTGGCTGTTTCTTGGCTGAAGAAGCACCGGTGACAAGTCGGAGAGCTTGGCTTGAGTTCGTGAGGATTGAAGAGGATCTAGGGACTTGTGCTTTGCGATTCTTCAAGAAATCTAACCCTGTTTTCAAGCATTCCGGTGGGAATCTCCTTGTATATAACCGTCTCAATACTGCACCCACACACAAGTTAGAGAGATTCGATGAGATCAAATCAATGAGTTGCTTATAGAGTGTGCATGTAAGACACCAAAGAGATTGTATCATTATTTACCCTGAGCTCTTTAGCTTTTTCTTTCTCGGGTGTTTGGCCTCTTCTTCTTTAGAATCCGAAACGTTTTTCTGTCTGCGAATGAGAGAAAACTGCCAATTTTAAGACATATGTTTTCTAGTTGAAACTGTCTATGCACAGTGAGAAAAGAGTATATTACTTCTCCCGCTCTGCAAGAAAGTCTATAATGTTTTTGGAAAGGAACCCCTTGTTTGCAAGAGCTTCAGGGTCTTCCTCATGTCTTCTTTCTTCTTCTTCTTCTTTAATATCATCGAAAGTGTCAATCTTCCGTGACTTCCTTGGCGTTATCTTCTCTGCCAAACGCCTTCGACTCTCTTTCTTCTCCAGGACAACCCTAACGCAGAGAAAAGCAATCTCATTTCAGGAAATCAATAGTTACATCTTCC